>NW_010103034.1:44238-61335 GCF_000699245.1 Pterocles gutturalis | reverse complement strand
AAGAAAGGCTTACAGGATACTGGCAGACAGTCCTGCTGCTGGTACCAGAATTTATCAGTTTCACTGCTTGAAAATAAATCCTTTTAGTTAATCCGGCTCTGTGGGTGGAATTACACACACCACTCCTGTTATCGTTAGACTGGAGTGCAGGCTGAATTCCCATGAACTTTGCTGAAAATGTAACTTGCAGTCTTCCCTATGCAAAGCTTTATTTATTAGAAATGCTTTTTAACATGTCATGGTGAAATCTTATCACGGTAACATCAGATGTGGCTGATATTAGGGGGTGCACATTTCACCCTTGATGTGTACCTGCAACTCTTATTAGCATGAAAGAGCATTTACAATGCATATCGAGAAGGGAATATGTGAGATTGTGAATTCTTTCATCCAGTGTGTTCCAGAGAGTAAAATTTTAGCGGCCAAATGTTGACACCTGGCATAGTGAAGACTTTGCTGTGGACAGCCAAGGTTATTGAATGGGAATGTGGCTGCACTGTAAACCTTCCCTTCGCCATCTGGTTCATTCTGGAATATGGAATATATATCACAATTACATGAATAAATGAAAAGATATGCAAGTTAACTGAAATGTATGTGTTTCTCCGCTTTTCTGCACAATGAATCAGCCATCTGGGAATCAGTATGTCTCACATTTCAAGCGCAAATCAAAGCAAGCAGCAATTCACTCCGTGACGTGTGCTTCATAGAAAACTGGACTTCATTATCACAGAGTTAATCACTTTGGAGTCTTTTTTTCAGGGTTCCCCCCCCTCCCCCACACCCCTTTCTCTATGGATACAAAACAAACCTATTTGGAAATATACAGAGAGTACTCTTATTAAAATTGCATTTGGAACACTGTATGGTTAACAAATAAGAAAAAAAGAAAATGGAAGCACATTTGTTTGCACTCTTGCCTCTCAGATCCAAGCTCAGTGGTGGATCTGTAGAGATGGGAGAAAGAATTGCAAGATGGATATATTCTTTTTTTCCCTCCCCTTCTTCACCCCAGTTTTGTTTATATGCATATTTTGCTTTTCCATGTCTGTGCAACTCTATCGACTAATGGAATGGGTGACATGGATCCAAAGCATATGCTATTGCCCAGCAAAACTTAACGGAAAGTCGATGGAGTGGGGGGGGCACGCTAAGAGCCAGACTGTCTGCCAAGAAAACAGCCTCCGACCTTCCACTGTTTTGTAGCATACGGGACATTTGAAGACAGAACCTCCCTCCCACCCCCAGGTTTTCCTTTACTGTGGAAGGTGGGTGCGAATCCTTGCAGTAGAAGGCAGTGGAGATTTGCTGAGAGAAAACTCTTCTGGGGTTAATCCAGAGGGAGAGGATGCTAGGATTTACTGGAATTAAAAGGCATGGTTTCTACAGCTATACTAGGTGTGAAACTGGGTATGTGTGTTAACTGCCATTGCATCCAAAGGCAGAGAATGTGTCTGATATACAAGTCATGATAGCACTCTGGGAAAAGCAGCTTTAGAACAATGGATTACTGTAGTTTCGTTTTATATATGTCATTTTGCAGACTTTCTGGAAAGAAAACCTGCCTCTATTAAACAAAACTCAAAAAATATAATTGCTGGAAGATGTTCAGACACATTTGCCCCTTGTCCAAACTTCATTAATCTCCTCAAACACAAGAGCTGGCTAATTCTATGGGCTTTTAGCCAAGCTCTTAAAAAATAAAATTTAAGAGTAAATATTGATGATTGCTGTAAGGGTCCTTCCTATGCTTGCTTCCCCAATAATCCTCTACTAAAAAAAAAAAAGAATAAATATGAGATTGTCTTAAAGAATGCACCTTTTTATGCCTGGCAAAAGTGTCTAAATATGTAAATTCCCTCTTTACAAGGAAAAGGCCGGTTTTGTAGTGGCTACATATTTGGAAGTGTTTATGGGCAGCATAACACAGGAATGAAGGAGCTTCATTCTAGAAAAGAACAAACCTGCAAATCTGTGTGTGCTACATTGTTTAACCTGCAAATGGTCCTGAGGAGTCATAGCAGGTTGCCATCGATCTGGCATCAAAAAAAGCTTCAGCTTTCAATCCTCCAATTTTTTGATGTGTTGAGCACCCTCAAGACCCACTGAAAACAATCACACTGCAGCTTTCGATGTTGTAGGATCAGACCCTTGAGGGGAGCTGAGAATCATCAGCCCCTTGTGATTCCAAACTGCAAGCAGCAGAGACGGAAAAATAGCTGAAACCAGAGCTCACTTGAACCCCTGTTGTCTGAAGTCTCTTCATGAATGTTGGAAGAAAATCTGCTTTGAATATGTTCTCCCTACTTCAGTTGTCTAAAAAAAAGTCGGGGTCAAAGAAAGGGCACAGTAAATTCTGAATATCTGAAGATGTGGAGCTGATGTATATCCACTAAATGCTAACATAATTAAGACATGACATCATCCTTCAAGCATTATGGGTGCTGTATCTTGTATTGGAAATCCTTATCTAGCTTATAATGGTCTGCTAAGGGCTTAGTTATTTTTTCTCTCTGCAGCTCCGATATGTGTATTAAAAATTATAAAAAATTGACTTCATAATTGATTTTTATGGACGTTATTTGCTTTGCCATAAATATTTCATAAACATTTTTTTCCAAAAGTATAGTATTATAAGAGGTGCAACTGAGACAGACAGCAGTGGGTGCGTGGGAGTCTATATGATATCAGTGTTATCCTTAAATTTAAATTCTTTGTTAATATGTTGCATTTTTCCATTAAATGTTTTATCTTGTTTTAAAATCAAAGAGGAGTTTGCCATTCTCTTCAGTTAGAACAAAAACAGATGTATCTCCTTATCATTTTTCTGTTATAGTTATCTTTTTGTTTCATTTAAAAAGTGGCAATGATAGAAATAGTCCAGAATCTGTAACACTTTCTCCAATGTAAAAACCTTTATTCTCATGAATCATTCCACTGGGGTCATTGCATAAAGAGGAGTTTCAAGACAGAGCGTACTTTTCTCAGCTACGTGAATTCTGGCTTTGTCAAGCTCACATGTGGTGCAGCCGAGGCGATGAAAAAGTGGCTGAGAAGATGAGGAGGGTGGAGACCTTTCAGTTTCCCACAGCACAGGATTTCTAGGGACAGAGAGGAGAGAAAATAAGTCTGAAAGCCAAACACTACTCCACACATTGCTCTCCTCAGGGCCTGATTGCTCCGAGCCTAGTGGCAAAACCCTCCCTACTGCAAGCACAGGGTGCATTCAGAAACTCCTTTTGACGATTTGAGAGTAGATCCTCTGCAACAGGGACACTTGCCCACTGCTGATGCCTCCTCTTTGAAACAAAGCCTGGGGCTCTTTGTATTGGCTTACAGGCTGGGGCTCCCCATGCACAGCATACATCCAATGGCTTTTGCCACCTTTGGCCATCTAGAAGTTAAGCTTTTGCTCTCAATTAGTTGTTTTGCCCCCTTATATGGTCAATGAAGGACCTCAAGACGGAGTTCTTTGCATCCTATAATAAGCAGAATTTGGAAAGACCTCTCTCTTTATTGACAGCAGGGTCTAGACAGCTGGCTTAGAACTAGTGCTTTTGAGACTGAATTTAGGTGAGATGAGTGGTACCCAGAGCCAAATCCTCAGCATTAACATCACCATTAACTAACATAATCTGTGAGCAACTTGCAGCACTGTGGACTCCTTTTAGTGAGATTGTTCTATTGCCTAGTGCCCTGAGTTATGCTACCACATGCTCAGATAAAGCAGGGCAAGCCCGCTGGGTGACAACAGCATTACCACACGAGGATTATCTGTGTAACAGCAGACAGCAGAGAGCTGTTAACCTTTTGCTTTGGTGGGTATTAAGAAAGAGGGTAACAAGAATATTCCATCATTAAGGACATATCAGGCAGCATTAGCAATGGATAATTTGAGGGGTTAAGAAGTCTGCCCTGCAGGAATTTCTTTAAAGAGTTAATATTTTATAAAGATTGAAAGTTTCACAGGCACAAATTTTGCCCCAGATTTAGTTCTTTTAGCCTATGATCTTGATACTTGCCAAAGGACAAAGTAAATGTGAATTTGCATCATACCTCCACATGTGTTTCACATATTTCACATGTGGCGTCTAAATGGCTCCTGTGACCTTAGTGTGTGGATCACACGTTTTTCACATATGCTTTGTGCAGTTCACATCTGTTTGAAACATTGTTTCTGACAGTAGAAATCATTATTGTTTTACAGCAGGCTCTAATAATTTAATTCAAGCAGCAGAACTTGAGAAGATGCAGAGTGTTTTCAGTTTTGGTTTAGATTTTGTGTTGAGTGCTACCCATTATAATTGCATACCAGAGGAGAGATTCGCAGCACAGGCCAGAGTTTCCAATTAGGGTGATCAAGAATTATTTTGTCAACATGATTTTTTTTTTTTTTTTCCAGCGAATATGCTGACTTGTCAAAGTTGTTGCTTTTGCAGAAAAGTGCCTGATCCAACTATTGTTGTGTTTTGAAATGTTTTCTGGGTCTCTGGTTGAATTTCTGCTCAATGATAGAAAGACAGTGGTCCACAGGTAGGGACTCACACAGGGTTTGGGGACTTGGGGCTTAATTTTTTATTCTGTAAGATTTAGTGCACAGCTTGAACATGGCCCTTCCATTAACTCTTGTGAGTGCCCTGACATGATGGGATGTGCAGCTAGTTTTTCTCTACCTTGGTAAATTATTTCTACAAACTGGAAAATGTACTGCAGAAGGAACTTGAAAATGGCAGAGTCTCTGACTGAGTCTATAGCTTGATTGTTAGGAGAATGATATAGAAGACTCTTGCCAATGCCCTTGATGCACTGCATGATTATTTATTAATACAAGCACAATTTCTCCAGTGGAAGATATTGAAAACAATCCACTCTGCTACTGGATGGACAAGGCTCTTATTAGACCTATCAGATACGTGTGTACAAGTGCTTAAGCTAAACGAGACCGAACAAGAATCTGAAACTTGGTTTCTCAGGCACCACTTCTGAATAATGCAAAGTGAACAGATACCTCCTGCATTGGCAATCCCAAAATCATCTGCCAAAGGGGACCCACCTTTCTGTGTGACTGCTGCAAGCCTGCTAACGTAATCAGAGGCATGGCCAGAGTGTGAGCTCAGAGCATGGACTTCCTGTTCACCTGAGAAGCTAATGCACGGCTCAGCTTGCTTGCACCAGCTAGCCACAGGCATATGTCAGGCAGACAGATTTGGGCTAGCCCATTCCCGGTTCTTTCATAGCTACTGCACGCATCACCAGTCTCTCAGTTTTACCAAACTGGTTCATAGTGAAAGCTATAATGAGAACAGAAACTATTTCTAGGATGTAAAATACATATGGGATGGAAAATATTTTTTTTCAATAAAAAAATATCCTGAAGCATTCATAGATCCAACCTCTCTCCATTTCGTTGCTAGAGCTTCCAGGTACCCAGGGGATAAAGCTATACTAGAAGTGTGTATGTTGAGGGTACCCAGACACTGTGGAAGTGTTTCAATTTATCTGTGATTCTGTCCTCCATCAAGTGAGCAATGCCTGTCAGGTACTGAACTTATTCTCCCTGCTCTGTTCCATTTATTTCTACATGCAGCTCCTCAAAGAGTTCAGTCAGACACCTGTCTTCTTGCTTGTTGGTAACTTGCTTTAAATTGCAAGATATCTTCAACCTCCTCTAATTATCATTATGGCTCATAATTTATTTTTTTTAATTTAATTAATTACAGGTTCATGGGAAAAAATACTCTCCAGCTTGTACTGCCATGCTGCAGTTGCAGACCTACAGGTGTTTGGACTTGCCATGCACCTACCATGTTTGAAAAGAAATAGGAGCATGTGAGATTATTGTGCTTAGAAAAAGGGGCCTTGATATGGATGCAGAAATGGTCACAGTACACTTGCACGTTGCATGAAAGAATACATGTTTTGAGTCTGAGCAAGGTCTGAATGACCCTTTGGACAGAGAGCTAGTCAGTGTTTGGAAGTCAGAAGTTGAGCTTTCTATTTATTAGCACTCCCAGTGCTCTGACATCCTCTGCTAATGATACTGAAAAGCATTTTTATTCTATCTTTCAGTGCAGACAAAAGGAACACATAAAGGTGAAGTGATGTGGTCAAGATGGCAGAAGGTGAGTTTATTCCTGGCAGGACAGAATTCAGTATGTGGGCTCTATTTCTAACCGTGTGTTCTCTACAAGTTGTGCTATGAAAAAAATCTCAGTTATTTTAGGTATTGTGTCCTGGTGTTTTGTATTTTCACCTAACTGTTTATTAGGTAGCCTTCCAAGTGAATCCCTCTTATTTATGCATTGGTTTTTGCTTTTTCCTTCCAAAACAATCATACCCTTCCCTGTGAGGGTAGAGGGTCCTAAGTACAGTGGTTCAGCTAGTTGGGGAGGGAAGCATCATGTAAAAGGCAAGGTCAAGAAAGGGGATCCCTGCTGCTCATTCACCCTACTTGACGGCATATGTCTTCACAGCAGATTTACAAGGGGTGCAAGAAACGGCTGAGTTTCACAAAGGAACAGGGTCAAGGAAAAAATTGTTAGATACCCCCTCTCCATGAGAGAACTGCTGCTACGTCACATAAGTCCAGTGTCACATTTGAGTCTGGGGCAGGGGGGGGAGTGTTTTCAATCTCTCAGTCTACTACATATCCCCTGCACATGGCCTGTTTACTCAAGCTTTTCACAGGCATGCAGGATTTGGCTCAAAAAGAATGAACTCAAGCCAGAGAGAGGACCCCTGAACACATAACATTAAGCATAAGAAGCTATGATTCTCGTTTCCTCTCCTTGATGTATACATGCAAAGCTCATTAATGCTAATGATAGTCTAGGAGCAAATGAGCCATGTTGTACTGCGGCTACTTTATCCCATAGGTCAGGAATGTGGCACCACTCACCCAACAAGTTACCTAACAGAGAGTTGGCCTCATGTTGAAAGAGATTTGAAGCTGTAGGCAGTTAAATACATAGCCTGCCCCTTAGGACTGCCACCGTAAATGAGCATTTTGAAAGAATCTCAGTCTCAGTTTAATGAAGAACAGAGGGGATTTTCAATCAGTAATCAGAAACAGCTCTCAAAATCAGGGATAGTGGAGTGGTATGCATATTTTTATTTGGTGCACAGAAAATGCATTGTTTCAGAGCTATTCCTATATGTAGATTCACTGTACTGTTAAAACCTTAGTGGATCCTGCAGTGTTTGTGATTCTCTGAGTATTAAAGGAATTAGAGAAAGACTTCTAAAGTAGTTAGAGGCACCACAGCGAGAAATGATTACCCACTTTAAAACCAGCCATGTACAATTAAAAAGAAAAAAAAAACTTAAATGAAAGGGAGAATAGATGCACATAAAAAAGACTAGAGTCCCAAGAAAGGCAAAATGATTTAAAATATCTGCTATAATCATTCCAGGCACACTGTGAGACTCCATGTGCTGTAAAGGAAGACGGAGAAGTAAAAAGACACTTATCTAATAGTCTGCAAATTATAGTAAGAACTACATTAATGAGACCTAAGGATATATCCCTGTTAATGAGTCATCAAGATTCTCAGGAGTAAATGAAATTCCATGCCCGTGTAGTAAAATGTACTTAGGTCAGACTGGAAAGACATTGTTCATCAGAGAAAATATAAATTAGAGAAAATTGTTAATAGTTAAAACTATAATCAGTGAGACTCACGTGCTGAAATGCTAAAACAACTGTAAAAGTATTAAATAAAATATCTATCATCCTGCACAATATGATATAGGTGCAAACACATATAAAACAAAAGATGTCGCCCAAAGCTACAAAAGTGAGGAAGTGAGAAATGTATTTTATACTTAAAAAGTAGGTATGAGGTAACATAGAGAACTGTGACACATAAATAAATACATATGCTTTGAGATAATATATAATCAGTTCTCTCCTCATCTTGTACAATTCTGCTGCCTACGCTTCAGTCCTATATAGTAGTTGTTTCTTATTCAGTGGATTCAAAGTTTTGGGGGAATTCAGCTACTATCTACTGGCACAATGCTCAACCTGTTGCAGAGAAATCTGTAAAGGAAGTATTGCCTCTGTCTTGTCACCATTTCAAAATTTTGGTGAAACTTTTAGTAAGACTTAAGATTTTGATTTGGTGACCTGACTGGAATGAGAGAATCTGAAACATGTTTTCCTAAGAGATACATAAATCCAGAAATCAAATTCCTATTTCTGGCACAATTTAAAAAGGTCAAGGAAATGAATGGCTCAAACCACAGAAGTATTGCCCAATATTCTTGCCCAATGTGTAAGTTTTAAATTTAAATTCTAGCTGTGGATTTGAACACCTTTCCTGGCTTACATGCATTTACTGAAGGGGTCAGTCACTATTCAGGTAGATCATTCAAGATGGAATAGTATCAACAAATAATATGGAGAATAACCTTCCCTAAAAACACGTATGCCCTATTGGAGAAGGCTTAATTGTGAGAAAGTAACAGGCATTGCATTTTCAGATCCCTAGAGGTAGATGAGATGTTTTAATCTGGTTATGATTTAGGTCAATAGAGTACTGGAATCATAAAAGACGGGGAGACAAAGTACAGAAAAGAATCAATGACTGCAAAGCCAAATGTTTCTTTTAGTCGTTAAACCTGTTCAGAAATTAAATGTCTCGGAAAATTCACAGCATTTGATTTTGAACATGTTGTAAGCCAACTGTTTCAATGTTTCTCAAATATTTTGTCAGTGTTGTCTCAGCTAAAACTAGTCCTTCAATCTAGGTAGAACTCATAAACAGTTTTGGCTGTTCTGAATATGAATTTTTAAGTGAATGAATCATTTACCAAAAAATATCTCTCACCACCCCAATTTTAGTTCAATTATCCTAAGCAACACCAATATCATAGGGCATGGTTTGACACACATGGCAACCTGTGGGGTCTTCCATTATATTTTTTATTAGTTATAGGGACAGAATTTCTTCTTTCATGAAATCTGGCAAAATTGAAGACATGGAAGGCAATGGAAATGTGCCTGCTCCTGAGAAATCTTAATGTGGCCAGGAATGTGCAGTGATGAAGTGTCTCAGAACTCTTCAGTTTCTTCAGCCAAGGGTATTCTCACTAAAAATTACATATACATGAAAATAAAAAGATGTAATTAAATCAGTTCCTTACAGTGATCACCAACATTGTGAAGTGGGGCCTGTTCCAAAGCATCCACATATCTTTCTTCTCACCAGCTCAAATGACCTTCTTCTCACTAGCCTCCTTAGACTGTGCCTTATTTCCAGTTGTTTCTGTAGTAGTTTGTTCTGTTTCCCATCATCTCATATATTCACCAGTGTCTTTTGGCCCTGATCCCAAAACCAAGCCTTTTAACATCCTTCATCTTTTTCAAAACAATTAATTTTAAGTCAAAGGCAATCAGGGCATAACTGTTGCAAAACAAATTGAAAAACCTGAGAAAACAGGTCAGTTTATATACCAAGTGTTCTTGGGCATATTGCTAATTTGAGTTACTCTTAGAAGAGTCTCTTGATGGCATAAATCCCATGTGATGTGGCAGCTGTTATGTTAACTAGTGTGTTTCCATAAAAGCATACAATATGGTTGTGTAATCCCAAATGTAAATTCATTTGTTCAACTCAAGCCTGCCAAGACACCTCATTTTTTTCAGCTTTTTAATTGCTCAATAAGCCTGTGATTTTTGTGCTTGAAAGGATACCACAGCTTTTTTTCTAATCCATTGATTTTGCCCTTATGTTGAAGTAGATACCTAGCAGCTATAGCTGCACTCTGATATGCTTCCTGTGGGATATTGCAGAAGCATAGGTATACACCTGAGATCTGCCTTTACTAGACTTTCATGTCTCAAATTATTTGATTTGGGCATTACTACCAGTTCTGGTCAGTGCCTAACCAACAAACAGCATAAACAAAAGGCAGTGAGTAAGAAAGGACAAAAACTTTAACTCCCAATTTTTTTCAAATTATTGCTTAATGAAAATAAAGACAAAGACATAATAGGTCTGTGCTTTTAAATATTTTTCTCCTAATAATACTAATAATATTTTCACTGCCATGAATAGTGTTAAATTTTTTTGGCTGATTGTTTGTTACTTCCGGACTTCCCCTGACATGAAAGCAGCAAGCTCTTTCAGAAGCAGAGTGCACTGAGTAGTTCCTCAGTTTTAAAGATGTAACTGAAGGAGCTGTGTCAGCATTGTTAGCCTTACCTGCTAAAGAATATGCAAGGCAATTCATTCTGTGAAAGGTTTGAATGGCACATATTTGACAAAAGGAGCTATTTTCTTGGGGTTTTTTTGTGATTTATTTTCAGATTAAAAAAAAAAAAAAAGTTATGCCAAATCCTGGGTTTTGTAGATTAAAAAAAAAATAAATAAGAGTGAGGTGGCAAAGTTTATGAGATAGTGAATCTGTAGGTCATAAGACCCAGTCCTGTGTTCTGTGATCAAGAAGTCAGTGCCACACTGCTTAGAAAAAGTATCACCCTGTGTGAGTTTTTCACCTCTGTTGGACCATCAAAGATGTCTGATCCTGTTTCTGTCCCCAGCCTTGAAGAATTAGAATTGGACTACATGAAGTTGTTCACCAACCTCTCTTTCCGCTTGACCTCTTAGAATGAATGATGGAAAGCAGTGCTTTTAGCGTGAGAATTGTGAAGTCTTCCTAGTCAGTGAGCAAGAGCAGGATGTGGCATGTTGTTCCATCAAACAAAGCATGTATGTTAGAGTGATTCATATTCAGCACTTAAGAGCAGTAATGAAATTAAATATTTTTGTATGTTCATCTATGTTTACAGTAAGAAGCCATATGATACCTTACACAGAGTTTCTAATTTGTAGCTATAACTAAGATAATTGCTGTTGAAGAGAACATTAAGGAAATTGATTTCCTGTTTTGTAGAAATATTTACAGGAGAGTTTTTGGGCAAGACTTATAGTTCATCTAGAGTAACTTGCTGCATGACAGCAGTCCTAGATGTCTCTGAGGAAAGTGAAAGGAATTTGTCTTAGTTGTCACTGTCTAAAATATAGAGCTTTTCAAAACCATTATGTTCAATTTTGTGTCTCTTCCAGAATATTTTTTTTAAATATTCACTGTATAACTATGGATAGTTTTATCATCCACATAAAATCCAGTCTCATTTTAAATTTTGCTAGGGCTCAGCAACATCTTGCATGCATAGTTAAGGAAAATATTTCCCTGTCTCAATTTTGAATTTGCTGCCTTCCTGTATCCCTCAATGTCCCCTTTTCCTTGTGCTATGAGACAGAAACAACAAAAATACTCAGTATATCCTCCGCATCATTCATTCACTACTTTATAAACCTTTGTTTTGTTCATTCCCATTGGTTTTCTTGCTGAAGCTCCAGTGTTTTTAATTTTTCTTCAGATTTCAGTTTTCAAGAAGCACCAAAATTTGGAAATCAAATTCAAAAGAGCAAATTAGTGTTGAAAATAAAAACATAGAATACCTCCGTTTTGTATAATGTCTATTTGATTAGGAAATAGGTGAATTAAAAGAAGTATCTCACTTATTTATAATTCAGTGATTGAAAATATGCTCATTTTTATAAGAGAAAAAAGCTTTCAAATGGTTTGATGAGTAGTAAATGCAAAGTACGGAGTTGTATTTCACAAAGCTCTATAATTGATTTTGTTTCTTCCTAATTGCTTCATATTTGTGTGGCTATAGATAGTAGATGGTTCTGCAGCAAACAGAAAGCTTTAACAGCTGATGAGTTTTACAGATGTCATAAGAAAGTAGAACACATTTTTTCCTTCATTGAATTATTCTTATCCTCATAAATTTAGTTGCTGTTAGAAAAGAGCATAAATAACATAAAAAGGAAAGTATTTATGATTTCCTAATTTAACTCTTATCTGTTTTAGCTGTTCATGGAAAAAATAATTTTATGTTCACTGTTGTCAATGTAATTTTATCACAAGGAAATTTTATGCCTTAGCCAGCCCTGATGTGTGAACTGTGTTCGCTGACGTCAATGAAAGGGGAATTCTGGTTTATTCTCTACAGCTCTCTGCAGAGAAATAAACTACCACTTAAGTGTTATAAACAGCTTAACAACATCTTTCAGTTAATCTGAAAATTTTCAGTCACAATGCCATCTTTTAGCTTTGATTTGAATTTTCTGCAGTACCCAATGGTACAATGGGCAAAATGCCAGGAAAGCGAAGACTTGAATGAAATTTAAGAAAACTTTTGAAGCATTTCAATCAGAACACCAGGGGCAAGTCATCAAGATACAGCTATTCCATTTCACTCAGTTCACATTGCTGATAGATGATGATACACTGTGAAAGAGTAGGAAATATGAACAAACCATTCAGTATATCATTTGCCAGTGGTTAACAGAGATGTCAGACACTGGGGTGTCCCAGAGAAAAAGACTTTTAAAACCCCTATCACATTTCTTTAGTGGGTGATTTCAGTAGGTTTTCATGAAAAGACAGATAAAATTTACCAAATTAATTCACATGCATAATTACTGTCTGTAATTTACAGCTGAGCAGATGGCACTGAGATGTTCTCCAGCTTGTTTTGACTCTGTATAAGTGCCAAACACAGGACAGAGTACCTCTGGGTACTTCACTGGGTTTGTACTCTTCTCTATTGAATGGCTTTTTCATGGAAGTAAATATGAGTAATGCAGGAGATATGAGAGTACGTGGAGCCTTCACCAGTTAAACTCTGGATGGTAGCCATACACTGTATGTAAAATCAAGAGTTGTCCTACGCCATATTTAGAAATCTGTTTTGTAATGATTGACACTCTGCAATAAGATGCACATGTTCAAGAATAAAACCTACAAACTAGATAACCAAAAACCACTGCAACACTGGCCACCTTGGCCTGTTGGATGTGGACAGAGCTCAGAGATGCACCACAAGGCAAGAAGGAAGAAGACAAACAAAAATATTTGCAGCTACTATCAGCACTGTTAGTCCTCTGCCAAATTTACCTACAACATAATTCACCTACAACATAATCCCATTAAAAAAGAGAAGAAAAATATAAAATAAACTGTATTAGGCAAATGGGTAGAAAGCACACTCAGTACTAGCATTAATTTATTCATTATGTAGCACAAGTGAGGCAGGTCACTGATTAACACCCATCTAGATTTTTCTTGATTTGTACAGTAACTGCTTATAAACAATTCATAATGTGTAACTGCAAGTGTCTTGATTTTTAAAAGGCCACTTTTTTCATATAATAATCTTTTATTCTTAAAAAAAAGGAACATTAATCAAATCTTTAAAAAAGACACACTGAATTGGAGAACTTTGCATGAGTAACACTACCAAAAAAACCCGACCCCAAAACAAACAGCATAGTTTGTTGTTTTTTTTTTTAATTAAACGGAAATAGCCCCACCAAATCCTTAGTTTTATTCACTTTCAAGGAACTCTCATGTAAGAGGAAGGGTTTTAACAGCAGTAGCCGTACCACAAGTGTTCACACAGCTTTCTGGAAAAAATACGCAGCTACAAGAAACCGTTACTCCAGATTTATTTTTCACAATTCATCAATGCAAGGCAGAAGAAAATTTTGCTACCTGCACAAACTGTCTGACTGTTAGACACAATTACATATATGCATACACAGTTACATTAATGTAAACATTTATTGCATAATATTCCTCCCATCTCCATGAATTCTCTTTTACACTTAGTATGCTCTGCAATTTAGTGGTGTTAATTACCCACTGAGCAGGAATCTTTATTTGCAATCCGTTTTCTTGTTTGCAGATTTTTTTCTGTTATTTGTCTGCGAGACACAATAGCTTAACCTTAATATATTTATTGTTACTTATTTTAGTGTTCTCTTTGTCCACCATGTAACTTAGGGTGGATCCAGTTACATAGGCTTGTCTGGAAGTCATCTGCACTAGACCTATTGCTGAGGAGGGATTTAGGGAAATTGTGTTAGGTGTTGTTCTTGCTGTCTTGCCGACATTTGATTATTCCAAGATGATCTTTAGGAATGTTGCCTCTATAGCTACCAACATCATTGTAAGGTTGTCTAGGAAACCTTTTCTCTTTGGAGATCAGCTGATTAAAGGATTTCTGCATTATTTTTGCTGTTGATTCACAGAGTGGATAATTGGGTTTTGGTTTCTTCAGTGGAAGATTTTTGCAATTGTTATTGGACAGTACAACACTAAAGGCCTTGCAATAAAGGCAGTCAAAGTGAGAGGCCACTTCTTCAAATGAGAAACGTGTAGTGAGGAAAAGCATGCTTGCAAATCTGAAGCTATTCTCTCGTAATCACTGGGTTTTGTTTTTTTTTAAGTCAGGAAAAAAAAAATAAGAAAAACATCTGATTCTCTTAGCATTTTATTAGGGAATTAGGAAGTCAAAGATGACCAGCAAAAAACGCGATTCTACATTATGTTCCAACTGGCATGGAAGACAGTGGTTGTTGTTACTCGAGGTTTCTGTGCATGTTAGTGCAAAGGAGCATCTTGTAGTGATTAGCTAAAGTATAATCAATTCAGATTTATGAAGAGAAAATCATGCAGACTAACCTGATTACCTTCTACAACAAAATAGCATCTTCTGTTGACACAGGGAGAGCAGCAGATATTTTTTGCCTGGACTTCAGCAAACTGTTCAACACTGTTTCCCACAGGGTTCTCCTGGACAAATGGGCAAGATACAGATTGGATGGGTGGTCTGCTAGATGGACAGAAAATTAGCTAACAGGTTGCACTCAGAGGTTGGTTATCAACAGTTTTCACCCAGGCTGGCAGCTTGCGACAAGTGCGGTGCTCCGGGGATTGATACTGGGCCCCAAGCTGTTCAACAGCTTCATAAATGACCTGGATGATGGGATTGAAAACACCCTCACCAAGTTTGCTGATGACACCAAACTGGGTGATGAAGTGAACACATTGGAAGGGAGAGTCATCTTACAGAGACCTGGACAGGCTGGAAGAGTGGGCAAGAAAGAACAGGATGAATTTTAACAAAGACAAGTGCTAAATCCTGAACCTGGGATGGAACAACTGAAAAAAAAACCCAGTAATAGCTAGGACCTGTGTGGCTGGGAAGCAGCCTTGCTGAAAGGGAACTGGGGGTCCTGGTGGACAATGACAAGCTGAATGGAGTCAGCAGTGTGCTGCTGCAGCAACTATGGCAAATCAGATCCTGGGTTGCGTCTGCAGGAGCATTACTAGGAGAGACAGAGATGTGATCGTCCCACTCTACTCACCACTATCAGGACACACATAGAGTGCTGAGTGCTGTGTCCAGTTCTGGTGCCCACAATTCAAGAAAGATGCAGACAAGGAAAGGCTCAGGGGGGACCTCATCACATTATTCCAGCTAGAATGAGGACAGAGGTTCTCTCTTTACAAGGAGCTACATGGAGAAGACAAGGGGCAACGGGTACAAGTTGCACTGGGAGATGTTTTATCTCGAGGTAAGAAACAAATTTTTTACAGTGAGAAAAGTCATTCATTGGAATAACCTCCCCAGGGACATGGTAGAGTCCTAATCACTGGAGATTTTTAAAAAATGACTGGACAAAGTGCTAGATAATCTCATCTTTCCCTTTCCCAGGAAAGGTTGGACCAGATGACCTTTCAAGGTTCTTTCCAGACAGAGCTGGTCTATAATTCTATGGTCTATGAGTCATCTCTCCTGCTCCAGTAAGGCAAACTCAGGTGGAGCTTCCCTGCTGGGAGCAAGGAATTACCTGCTTGTTCATGGCTCAAACTCTGAAGAGCACTGATCTGAAGTCACAAAAGAGGAGTTTTCTGGAGAGCTGGTCTATATCCAGGACATGGCTTTGGATGTTACTCTTTCAATATTCATATTGCAGAGATAGGTACATGGTACTGACCGGCATTTGGTTTGGCTGAGACAGATCAATGTGCCTGATTTCCAGGAAGAAGCAAGTTCATTCAACCAGCTGTGCTGTCTGTCTGGTGAGGGAAGAAGTGGTAACAGAAGGCTGAGGCTGTTTTTATTTAGAAAGAATGCCATGATAATGGATTTATGTCTTCTCTTCTGAACAACTGCACCTCCCTACTTCTGGTCACTCTCATTATAGAAGAAAATGGCACTATTAGGGAAAGCTGGTCTTTTACAGTCCATCTTCCCATGTCGCTAGCCTGGCATTTAGCTTGATAAAGGCATGTAATGACACAACTTTATGAAATCAGATTTCACCGATGTTTAGGCAAGAAAAATTAACCAAGCCGACCAAATAATTTTGTGCCTCGATAGTTCGAAAACTGACACAAACCACATGGAAAGAAAGCACAACTGCCTCTCTCATCTTGAATTACAGGATTCCAGTGTTGTTGTAAGACTCATCAGTCAAAGAGTATTTAGCCTCCAGGAGTTTTGTGTTTTTCCAGCATGAATGAATTTCCCAGCTGGTGTCTTTGTTAATTTTTTAAGAAAAAAAAAGTATGCTATAAATTTCTTGCCCCATGGCCCAGTAAAAGCTGTATTATCTTTGCCAGTAATGGAGTACAGACCTTGCACTAAGTCTACCTTGTTACTAACTATGGAAGACCCTTCTCCTGACCTATTAGGCTTGTTATGAAAACATGCTGTTTAAACTGGAGCTTGGTACCAGCTGTCTCCTGGTGATAACGTGTGGGATAACAGTGAAGGCCTTGAAAATACAGGTGTGGGTTGAACACAGAGGCCCAGAGCTATAAACACCTCACTGGTGGTCAGCCACCGGCCATTGCAGAAGTGCAGCCTTGAGAGCTGGGAAAAGACTGCTTTGAGCACGGCAGAGAAGAAAGTAACACCTTTCATTGTGTTGTGGTACACAGTTCAGGGCTAGTGGGCAAGGGCTTGGTGGACAATCTGCAAATTCTAATATCAAAGAGCAAGGTCTCAAAATCTGGGAGGGATCCTCGTGATGGGGTTTGCTGTTGCAGAGCGGTTGTGGGGTGGGTCGACATGCAAACACAATCTTCTCCCCCTGCCTGCTCCAGGGACCGCAGCTCCTGCTTCCTGCCTCAGCGAGCAGTCCCCTGCACCTCCAAGAGCCTGCCAGCTCCCAACCCACTCCTCTCCTCCCTGCATATCTCTTCCTCAACCCCAGCTCTTTG
>NW_010103034.1:0-44207 GCF_000699245.1 Pterocles gutturalis | reverse complement strand
CTGCTGACCACCCACCCACATCCATAGGCAGTTTGACAAGACAATGCACATGCGTTTCTGTGTATGAGCATGGGCTTTTTCCCCTCCACGTTCTGCACTTTTCTCCTCGTCAGTGCTCTAACTCCTCAGTGAAGACCTCCTGAGCATAAACTCAATTTGGCTAGTTATTATTTTTGGCAAAAGAATATATGAAAAGAAAATAAAAATGAGATGGCTTCTTTGCAATTCTTATAGTGGGAAACTCTTTGTTGAAACTTTAGGAACTGATCCTGTCAGCTACTCAAAGCTTTTTCTGATTTTCTGAGATGCTTCTCACCTGTAATATATTCGCTGGGTATTGAATCAGACCCTTTGTTATCAAGGAGTCATATGGAATAGAAATCATCAGATTCAAAACTTTCCTTAGCAGGTGCTGGAGAGATCATCACTGTAACACAGAAAGGAGGCCTGGCCAGTTAACACCTGCATCCTCGCTTTCCATGCAAAGTGAATGTGGTTTGGGACAAAGTTATTATTGAGGCTTCAGGCACCACATCCAGACCCAGACTTTCCTCTCTTCAGAAGGTAAGTTCTGAAACAATTAATGTAATGCTGGAGTTTCATTTGCTTGTAACACAAAGATAATTTCCAAGAACCCCGTAGATGGGTAGGACATGTAGAAAAAACACCTCAGTTTTTAGAGGAACTTGTAGCAGACATGATAAAAATTGCAGTCCTTTTTATGCTCATCACAACAGACAACTAACTTAGAACAAAGAAATGCAGATCTCCAGTTTTACTCATAACTATTCCACTTTAGTACTTTAGCTTATAAAGATTTTATTTCAGCAGTGCTCTGAATCATTGTCACTGGTATGATATAGTCTCTACTGTAATTAATGTATATTCACAGTGTAGAATCATCAATAAAATATGCTGTAATTGTTCAAGTATCTCTCAGTTATTGTCCATCATGACCGTATGATAATATTCAGTGATAATATCAAAACATTGGAATATATTGTCAGATCTAGAGTCCGTCTTATAAACAACGATTACAGTCATGTCAATTACATCAGATAAGATACAGATACTAGGGCACATATTTTTTGTGGGGGGCTGAAAATGAAATTATTCCACCTAATATCATCTGTGAAAAGACAGCAATATCTCTCATAACAGCTGAAGAATCAGAAGTCCCTGATTGCTAGATGCTGAAATATTCCCCAGTGACAATTCTTTTCAGAATAATAAGAGACAGAAGTGCCACTTCCAATTCTGTGCTGTCAGCCTGTAAGGCCAAAAATCCTGTGGGTACCATAACACTTCCATTTTACAGAGAATTTCCCTAACTTGTGAGTTTTTGTTTTTGCCTCCAGAGGGACTGGGATTTCCTCTTTGGCGCATTGCTTTCCAGATCTGCATTTAAAGGAGAAAATTAAAACAAACAAACAAATATTAAAACAAATAACAAACTTACTATCATGTCATATTTGAGATTTCAGTTCTTTTTGTGTTCTGCAGTACAGAAAGACAATGTGACAATCCCAGATGACACAATATAGTAATGAATTTTAAACTGAGATATATTGTTGAAGATGATGTAATGCAAATGTTTTGTAAACAATACATACACACACACGTGCACACAAAACATTTGTATTACATGCTGTAACACATATTCATGCATATATATAAAAAAATATACCATACTGCCTCTTTACTCTCAGAAATTAGAAAATTAATTTGATTCTGATTTCTTGCCACCTGTCACTCAGATGTCTCTGATTCCAGGGATGATTTTCTCTACAAGGGACTTTGTGGGAAGTTGATTTCCCAGAGATCCCAGCAAACAGGTAACTACAGCATACAGAAAATATATCTCAACGTTTTTGTGGAAACTGCATGACTGGAACTGATTTAGATAAAATATGTCTGTAAATTGATAAGGAGATTCAGGAAAGCAGAAAAAACCCAAAGCTTTCAAAAGCTTTTTTTGACACTACCTTTCTACATGTCCAAATACAAAGTGATAATATTTTTGCACCAATTTTTCCAAAGCCAAACCAAAAAAAGGGCTGTATTTATTAAAGCCCCATAAAAATGATACTGAATTATAAAATGACTAATAATACAGAATTCATAATGATAGTGTGACTTACATTTGCAATAAACCACGGAATCCATCTTCAAAGGACTTGAATGCTTGGTTTTACTATAAGAAATTATACAAGTAATAAAAAAAAATATCATTGTTGAGGGATTTGTTAAAACCAGATCGTGGGTCTCAGCTCTAAGTGAATTTATTTTGAACTTTCTGAAGCAGACATTGCAAATTTTTACATTCTAATGGGTGAACTAAAAACATACATTTCAAAGAAAACAGCACTCATAAATTACATTTATGACACATGAGGTTGCTGACTGCTGTGCAGGGAGCACAGAGTAATGGTGCTAATATGCACTCTAGCTTGATTTTCTCAGTTCCCAACATGCTCTAATTCTACACTACAAATCTTTAAATGGCAGTTATATTTTAATTAATATGATTATGTGCTGCCATTAGCAAACCCTCCCCCAGCACATTTCTCCTGCCAAACCCATGAATGCCAGTAAACCATTAACATAAAAGGGCTGTTTGCTTATTAAATTCATCTACACAAATAGGCAAGGGTTGCAATTGTTGATTTGCCATTGAAAGAACAGAGCATGAGCGAGTTACACAGTAGCTGGCAGTTGCAATTATCTAGTGTAATTAAGTCTAATTTATAAGCCCCCCTCAAACGAGAAAGTAACAATTTTTGTTAATTAACAAGAGCATTTGTAAAGCTCGTTAACTCCATCATTCACCATCTGCCTGGATAGATGGGAGCATGCAGTTATTATTGTGGGACATGTTGCATATGTGTATTTGTGTAGTAATCTGTTTGTGAAGTCTAATGATTGAAATGGGAGATAAGAATGGATGTTCTATTACAGTGAAAAGAAGATCTACTGTTTTCATTTGTCTTTTCAGCAATGCAAGTGCTTTGTCATTATCTTGTGCATACGGTTTCATTATTCTGATACAGCACTCTGTTACATTGCCTCATACCATCATCCCTACAAGCCTGCAGGGTACAAGAGCACTTATCTTTCTTGATGACTGTTGAATCATTTAAAACAAGTTATTAGTGAAACAATTAAAATTATATTGGTTCACAATTGTATTGATAGCTGCCAGGCATAATGAAACATTCTGAATAGCAGTTGGGGGTTCTCAGAATGGATAGAAAATTCTGTTAATCAGAGACAAGAGAAACCTCTAAAGAAAAACTAAATTGCAAGAACACATTAATTGTATTGGAACATTTCATTTAATTGAGAACAAAGGGAAGGTAAAAATCATATTATCAGTGTTTTATGAACATGAAGGAATAAGAAAATTACTATGTCATTTGTCACATATCTTCTGTTGAAAATGAAAATTGAAAAGGCTGTATTTAACTTTAACGGGAGCAGGCCAATTACGTCATGTTGTTACACATTTTGTTTTTCACTGGGATTGCAAAAGCTGAAAGGAATAAGGATTGTTTCCCTGCTAGAAAGTGACTGTGAGTAAGCAATAAGCAAGTCACAATCTGCTAGTCAGCCATGTAAGGGAACAGGATATCTGCACTGTCCTGCCCATTCATGGAAGTCTTGAGAAATTGCTGCTATAAAATCAGATATGTGCAAATGACACAGCACACTCCCTTCTTTTTCTTTTTTGTGTTTTCTTAGGAAGAAGATCATGATTAATGTTGTGGAATTGTAATGCTTGTAAGAAGAGGATGTTTAACACTTCTGGTTAATAATAGGCATATTTGCCTGATCCAATGCTTCGTTGTAGCTACTGGAGAGGCTCAGATCAGATGATTCTCATTTATACAAAAAGCCTTAATGTGGCTGCAAATGTATGTAATTTAAAGCCTCTTACCCTGCACAATGTTACAAAGGGTCTCTGTGTAAATGGGAATCGGGCCCACTGAGTTGATTGAACACTGGATAAATTTATCTTAATCCCACCCTCCATCACCACTGACCTCCTAATACTGGGCAACATGGAGAAAGGTGACTGGGTGGCTCTGTGATTTTCCCCTAGGGTGACAAGACAGATTAATAAATGGAAGAGAAGGTGGATATCACTCTTTTTTTGAAACAGTAATTGGTATGAAAGCATTTGAAAACCGTTGACAAAGAAGAAAAGTCTTTCAACTTAAATATCATTAAGTTAAAGTTTTATTCTTTCTTTTTTTTTTTTTTTTTTTTTTTTTTTTTTTCTCCTTCTGAAGATTCCTGGTATGCTGCAGACAGAAAGGAAAGCTGCCTTTTCTCCAGCTTCCAGGCTGAACTCAGAAAAATAGTAGAGTAACAAAATAATGTGTATGGCATTTTTCTTACTTGGTCTTGAAAGGTTTTTAATTAGACATAGTTAAAACATGGATCAAACTATTTTAAAACAGAGCTGGCATTTCCTTTGGTTAATAAATTATTGCATTATACACATCTTTATCTTGCTTATTATTGTTGAATGGATAGTGTTCATGAATGTATCTGAGCTGGGAGTATTTCATGAACAACTTTGCACAGAAAATGTTTTAGAAATCTCTTACACAAACAAATTTCTTTTTCTTTTTTTTTTCTTCTGTGTAATATGGACATTTCACTTGCATAGCACTTTTCTTCTTTTCTCAGTGGTTTGCCTAGCCTTTACAAGTGAGTATCTTGCATCATCTTGGAATTTACTGCATCAGTTTCATAACTCCCCAGCTTACTATTTATGTAGCATCCGTCCTTTCCTCTGCTATTTTCAAGCTGCAATGCAAGAAACTAAAACAGTCATAAGCAGTGTTGGAAATGGGAGAAGTAAATCTTGTAAGTGTTGTTCATTGCATATGTCATCATTTTTCATTATCTAGTCTTCAGCTACTGACCAGGTTCAAAGATGGGACATGAGACCAGCTAGCACTGTAAACTGTTAAGATGGCTATTCATATATATTTAAACTCAAAGGAATGAAAAACAGTACACATATTATGCCAAGTAATAATTCAAAATTATGGGCCTGGAAATAATGCATATTACTAAAAATTAACAAAACTTTCTATTGGGGAAAGGTTTAAACTCAATTTTTTAGTTTCATGATGAGAATCAGATTAGACCTGCATAATGATTATTATTTAATAGAGAGGTGATAATTCTAACATTCATCACAAACAGGTATTTTGGCCATATTTATGAAAATGAAATATTTGTTTTCTTAGTCCCTCAAGAGGAGAAAAACGAGACAGATTCATATTGGGACAGACTTAAGGTCAAACCCTGTCCAACAGGACAGGAGAAGTAGCATTTGTAAGGTGCATTGATACTGTGACAAGGACAGGTATGTGAGGTTAGCTTTGTGAATTCTAGGAGAAAGGCATGCAAATTTTTTGTGAGCAACTCTTAAGCAGACGAGCCTTTAAAGAGTGCTGAGAAGCTGCAGTTTTTAATGGCTTTAACTGGAGTTTTGAGTATTGAGCACTTGTAGAATTCATTCCTGTAGTAGAGAGAGGGGGGAAAAAAGAATCTCACTGTGTATGTAGTCTCCTGGTGTTTTATTTTAAAGAAAAAAGGAAAGCTGGAGTTTTGCCTGTCTAGAAAGGAAAGAGTATATAGGCCAGATTTATTGGCTGCCTAGCACATTTTACATTCAGTTTTATTTTTATGTTCAATTTTCTGCCATGTGCATATATAGATCAGCTGGGCAAGCACTTTCAGCGTAAAAAAAATCCTTGTTTGTATATAAATATGGCGATTCACATGCAAATAGGCTCATTCATACATGAATACACATGTTTGCCTGGATAAAATATTCCAGACATTCATGACGAAGAAGTAAAAAGCCCAGCAATAACAGTACAGATGATCATAGCAAAGTGAAGAAAAAAAACCTAATCAAAATCCTGTCATGGACTGAGCAAAAGTGTTCATAAAAATATGGTTCCATTAAATTTCTAATGTCTGCTTTTCTTATTTACTTGTTATTCAAGGAAAGTGGTTCTCATAAAAACAGATTTTAAATATGAAGATTGCATACTTCTGTGACAAAGAGGTTGTGTGGATGGAAGAAACTTCCTAAGAGAGCTGAAGTGATGAAGAGCCACATTTTCACTAATTTTGAATTCAATGTATATAACAATATGTATGGAAAAAATACATATTCCAGCAAAAGACAATCCCTGGTTTGCAGCCAGCAGTTTATTAATTGTAGGATGATAACTAGGTTTTCCAGCCCATGGTCTTACGGTAAAGAAGGTTTCTGCGGCACTGGCTCATCACTTAGACAGCACTTCAGCACTGGTATAGAAACCAAGAGAAAAAGAAGCCACATAAATTTCACATCTATTTTTTAGATCAGGAGGCTATCTCAGCTTTTGCTAGTCATATTTTTTACTCTAGAACATAGTTGTTTTTGTCTTTTCTGGTCTTTGGACATAACAACAAAATAAAATTCTGTATCAATACTCTCTGGCGTAATTACATGTACATGTTTCTCATTTAGGATGACACAGAATTACTCCTCTGTCAACAGAGAGACTTTCCGAATAATCAGAATGTAACTACCACAGTGGGAACATTCTTTCATGCAAGACCAGTGTGGTCTTTTAGTTTAAAGAGCCCTTCCCTTTCTCTGGGTCAAGCATATTACTTCCTGGTTTTCTTGCTCTTAGATTAGAAAACTGCTCACAGTGAAGGCTTCTCCTCTCTCCTGGACATTCTGTTAGTTCTTGTTACTCTCACCCCATCCTCCTTAAAACATTCTTGATGATAGGTGACCAACAGGTACAAGACATTCCCAGAGACTTCTCATTAGTATTCAGAGGTACAAATGCACCCTTGCCTTTAGATCCCTAGATAACATTTCTTTTTTTTTTTTTTTTTTTTGTGGCTTTGTCACATTGGCAGCTTAACCAGTGGTTAGCTGTGATTGTAAGATCAGGTGAGCATGCATCGTTCCCTATGCTCTCATGTTTCTTCAGCTGATTTTTTTTTTTTGTTGTTCCTTCATTAGTTCCCCAGTATTACTAAATATTATCCCATTTCCACCATTGTAACTTTCAAAGACAGACAGGTATTTTGGTATGATATCCCAATCCTTCCATAGTATTGATACCTCCCAATACTAACATCACCAGATATTAGTACACCTTTTGTTTGTTTGTTTGTTTTTTGTGATAAAAGCTTTCAATGAAGATATCATGCAGTGTGGATCCTAAAAATGATCCTTCAGGAGCTCCAAATAAATTTCCCTCCAATGATGTCAGCACTCCTTGTTAACTACCCTCAGTCAATTTCTCAGACAATTTCTCTCCCTTCTTATTTTGAATATAATTCTGAAGGAAATGAATATTATATTTGCTTCACTGTATTTGTCTAGATATTAGTTATGTATACATCTATGTTGCATTCGTCTATTAATATTCCTTTATTAAACTCAGAAAAAATGTTCATCAATCTTTTTTTTTTTTTTTTTTTTTTTTTTAACAAGTCCTGGATAGAGTCATATGAAGTCATATTACGTACTTTATGGTTGTATGGATCTCCTCTCCTCTCCTCTTTCTTTTTCTCTCTTTTCCTCTCTTTTCTCTCATAATCCTCAGTTTGCTAAATGGCTGAGATTTTCCTAAAGAACTTTAGAATTCCATTGTATAATTTGTGTGTATTTCACCCCTTAATTTTACTTCTGCCTTAATTACAAGGAAATTTATTTCTTTGTCTTTTGCATTGTCCATATGTCTTTTGCAGTTATGTTGACATCAACTCATTACTGAAAAATTATTAATTTATATTTTTCCTTTGATTTTACTGTGGACTTTTGGAAATACTTTCTCTTGAATGTACCCCATGGATATCACACTTTCTTTTTTTTCTTCTTCAAATTCATGTTGAGGAAGAACAATTTGATCTTTGTTTTAACATTCTTTATCTATATGAGTTTAGTTTGGCTCTTAATGACTTTTTCATCTCTCTATATAAAAATGTAAAGACTTTTTACCATTTCCTGTAGGTTTCCTGGTTTTACGTATATTTTTTCCTGGTGTGGTTATTCCTTCAAATGTGTCAGGGCCTCCTTCCTAGAAGTGTTTTTCCCTTGCTTTGGATACTGGAGCTCATATCTTAGATTTGGAGACTTTCCAGACTTCCTGAATACTTATGTCTCACTGCTCCTAGGTGTAGCTGATCTCTCTAACTGCTTGCCTTAATTTATTAAAGCTTGTCCTGTGGAATCAAGAGTCTTAGCAGCCCAATATTTATTTTTCTTTTTTCTTCCAGTTCTTCTACTGAAATGAAACAAGATCTGTCATTGAGCACCCACCATTATGACAAAAGTGTGAACCAGATATCTCACCACCTGACAATGCACAGTTTTCACTCTGAATCTTTCTCTGCAACATAACTGAACATTTGCTGGCAGCAATTTCCAGTCCCATTGGTTTATATATAAACAATTCAGATTTTGTCCTGAGTCATCTTCTTTTAAAAGCTGGAGATCCAGCCATCAGGTCAGGCAAACCTTGGGTACAAATGTTTGCACAGTTAACTTTCTTCACAGCAGCCTGTACTGTGCTGTGTTTTGGATTTGTGACCAAATCAATGCTTATAACATGTGAGTGTTCTGGCTGTTGCTGACCAGTGCTTGCACAGCATCAAGGCCTTCTCTGTGACTCTGTTCCCCCAGTGAGTAGGCTAGACATGGGCAAGAAGTTGGGAAGGGACAGCTGAGACAGCTGAGCTGGCTAAAGGGATAGCCTGTACCATATGCTGTCCTGCTCAGCAATATAAACTGGGAATTTTCACCTTCATTCAGAGACTGCCTGGCATCGGTCTGTTTGGGAAAGGTGATGGGTGATTGATTTTGTATCACTTGCTGTGGGTTTGTGTTTGTTCGGTTGGTTTTTTTCCCCTTTTCCTTTACTTACTAAACTGTTTTTTCTTGACCCACATGTCTTCCCACTTTTGCTCTTCCTGTTCCTCCCCACATCTCACCGGTGGTGGTGAGTGAGTGGCCGTGTGGATGCGTAGCTTCTGGCCAGGGTACACCCACTACAGCTGTTTACTTAGGAGAGGTGAGAGCTTAACATTTACAAGTAACTTTCTATGTCTTGTGAGTTCAGAAATATGCCAGTACTGTGAACAACATACTACCACAATAAGTGGCAAGAGTTTTATTTTAAGCAGGTATAACAAAACCACCACTGATGGGATTATACCGTATTTTTCCTTTGCCACAGTATTCTGTTATGATAGCACCTACTTGGAATATTTCTGGGACAGATATATAAAATGTGACTGCCTCTATAGCCTTACTTTGTAACAGAATAGCTAGAGATGTTTTTAAACGTATCGGATGTTGAAGTTTTACTGGGAGGAAGAAGCCTCCTGTGTTCCAAAACCTCTGTGGAGTTTTATATTACCCCCTGTTAGAACAGTGTACCACAGTAATTCGGTGCAACTGGAGAGAAATCTTGAACTTAACCACTTCTTGGCAAGGTTAAGAAGGTGCAGCCAAGCTGAATTATCTCCCAGGCCCAAGTAGCATGAGGTGCTCCCTAAATCGCTGCTGGGCTAGTCTCACGTTTCTACAGAAGTGGCTGGGTTGATGGGAACCTGAATCCCAGCATGCTGTGGCTGGACTTTGTGCAGCTGGAGAAAGCTAGTATGTAACAACTGCTGGGAACAGTTTTTGCTTACATGGGATGTACTCCCAGCCACTGCTCTAACTCCAGTGACCTATTGTCCCCCACTGAAAACTAGCAAAGAACTTGGCAAGTCAGGAGAAAAAAACGTGTTTCTGAATTTTGGTTGGCAAACATGGGAGCTCAGTAACTACTGAGAGTATAAGAACCTCAGGGCAGGAGACCAATTGTGCCTGCCTTTTCTGCAAGTATCATACTGTCTATGGCAAGTGCTCTCTGCAGAGAAATTTTTCCTGATGATATCTGCACTCATTCACAAACACTTCCTTTTGTTTCTCTGTCTGACATAGGACTGCCAGGCGATGAGTATTTAGCTGTGCTTGTGCTTCAAATAGAAGTGCTGGTCTCAGAACTTAACAAAGCCGTTCCTAACATCCTCGCTGAATCAGACCTTTTCTCTTGCAACTCCCATCCACTGTCAGGTAAGTTCAGCAGATGAGAAAAGCTTGCCTGTTTTCAGCAGAGAGAGCATTTCTTCAAAGTGCTTCTTTCTGCATGTTGATCTATTACATGTATGCCCAGCTAACCCTGTTTTAAAAGAACATTCTTAACCTCTGACTGGGATTTTGAGGACAACAGCAGCCTCTGCTGTTTTGACAGACTGCCTTTGTTCAAGTGGCTTTTTGGAACTTGTGTTTGGTATATTAACCGTAGACGTGCTCACTCTCATTTGTTTAATTCATACTGTGCTTAAGTCAGCCTGGCTAGCACATTATGCATCCCTTTGTACAGTACAGGGCATTGTATTAGCATGATGGTTAGTAGCTCAGCCAAGATTTATCAAATAATAACTTGAAGTTGCAACATCTGGGCTGGGGAGCAACATGCTCTCTACCCAGCTACTGATGTAACTTACACATATCAGAAATTAATCAGAAGAAGAACATATTTTCATTCTCTGGGGCCATTGGACTGCGGTAGGTTTCTACCCTTCCAGACAGTATTAACCATATGAGGCTTTCACACACAACCATCCTGTTTATGTTATAATTTCTACTCACATCAGGCAGAAATAGGATTCCCAAAACACAATATAGCAATAAACACTGGTTAAAAAATGTAAAAAATTACTGACCAGGCATGCAATATGTTTCTTGCCTCTGTATAAATCCTATGTGGATGTGGATGATTTGATCTACTTTCCATATCAAAAGCAATATCTTTCCTAAGGCAATATTAGAATAGTTTTTAATGATAACAGACTGTGTAGTGATGACTTTTTTATATAAATTTAATGATTTTTACCGTAGGCCCTCCTGTTTGAAAACCTATATGAAATCAAATGGATGCTAGCTAAATAGTACCCTCCCCAGCTCAACTATAGGTGAGTGTGATTTTGAAAATATACTGTCTTAATTGGACTGATTGCATCTGCTGATTGTATTGGTGACAAGTTTAAGAAAGAATAACATTTAAGGATTATTGCCTTAAATTATCAATCCACAACTTTGTTAGCTCAATTGCAGTTTATCTTGTTAAAGATAGTCAAAGTTAGTATTCAGATATCCTTCTTACATTTTCCAGGGTCTCTTGGCCTTATTAATTCAAATCTTACTTTCAATGTATGCATGTAGCCAAGATAATTATTAGAAGGAGAGATCAAAGCAAGCATATTATAGTCCTATTCCATTTTCTGCTGATGTGAGTGATCTGCCTCTTCTTTGATGTTGTATGCTTCTACAGTGAAAGTACAGAGGATAAAAATACTACACCATGTAATCTGGCATTTATCCCATGAGAGCAGAATTCCAAATTGTGACACATGTCAAGAAGTTAAAAAAAAATAACTTAAAAGAGCCGTATGCTTTATACAGTGACATACTCTGCATTTAAACACCATCAAACATCATTTTCCATTACAAATTTAGTCCCCCTATATAAAATTCAAAAAATTTCTGTAACTTCAGTCAAAGAAAATGACAGCAAGACTTATAAAATAGCTACTATATTTACAAGTAGTTACACCAAGACTGCAGCTTAGCTTTATAGCTCTATTTAAACCATTTTTTTTTTTAATCCTTAAAAAGGCAAAGGGAAGACAAAATTAATGTCTTTGTGCAAACACAGATGCATCTTATGTACAATTTGGTTTCATTTCCAGCCGTCTGTTTATTCACACTGGATTTTGTCATGCTTTGGAGAATGGTTGCGATTCCGGATGCTGAATCCAGTACTAACGCAGGCTCATAGGATTCTTCCTCAGAGTGAGGAAGCAGGATTTGTCCTTTATTATTGTGTATTTAAGAGGTAATTGCCCCTCATTTCTTGTCAGAATTCTGTCATATTGACAGATATACTGGAAGCTGAACTAATCATATTTCTGCCTTTGTAGCATAACACTTGATTATTTCACATCGTAAAGAGCAGAAAGAATGTCAGTTACAACAGTGTAACATTTGGCCTTCCTGGGTTTACTGGAAAATGTCAGAAGTATTTGGACAGTTTGAGAATTTTTCCTTCCCTATTGAAATCAGTGAGAATTTTGTTATTGCCTCCAGTGGCTATCTAGTCTTAAGACAGCAATGCCTATTTTGTTTTAGGTCTGGAGGATGAAGCTGGCCATACAAGAGCTTTCCATCTTCCCTTTTCTTCATGCTCAACATTGTAATTAATTCCAAACAGATTCCTTATGATGTTTGAAGTACGTCTTTATTTTTCTTTTCACTATTTACCCACATTTTCTCATGTCTGAGTTCTACAGGGAGCAAACAAAACTGTCAAAACACAGGAAAAAAGAAAAAGCTGTTCACAAAAGAGAACTAGAATCAGGATGATCCTGAAATATCACCAGACGCCCTAATTCTTATTTAACCTTTGCAATTATGAGATGTTCGTGTACTTTAGATAAACTGGAGAAGCTAATGAATGCAAACTCACCTCCAGATTACTCCCCCTGCAGTTATTGCTAAGAGTGTCTTAATTCCTTCCTTTTATCATTCAGAAAAGGTCTGTTTCCTTTTGGTTGCTTTCTAGCAACACTTATGGGCTTTGGTGGGGTTTTTCCCCTAGAAATTGAGGAAATAGTCCTGCATGTTACTTTTTGTAATGTAGAACTTCTACAGGCTGAGGGTCAAAATCCTAGTTCTGTATAGCTGACCTGTATCGGCAGTTCAGGATTTCCCTAAACAAGACATTCAAAGGCAAATGTTACTGGATTTATGGTCTGGGATCCTTTTAAACTCAAAGTCACACCTAGGTAGACATGAGTGCAAGAAACATTCCCTTTCATCTATGTCTGCCTTGAAGATTACCCCAGATTCTATCAGACTGTCATCTGGCACAGGGATACATGCTCCTGCCACATCCAGGCTTGATTACTGCAAATCATAGGACTTAGGAATGAAGTTTGCTGGAGAAAAAAAAAAAAAAAAAAAAAAGCTCAAGGTGGTTTAGAGTGCATCTGCTTGTCTGTTCAGCATGTATGGGCCATATAGTTCTCTCTGCACACTGCTCCCACTGCATTCAGAATCCAGATGTGCTTCTGAAGAGTTTGTTGGGATTTTCTATTAGAATTATTGTCAGGTAGAAAATAGGCTTTTTCCAAAGTAAAAACTCTCCTGCATTGTCTTCGGTTCTCCAGCTAATTTCATTTTTCTCTCAGAAATTCGTTTCCAGATCCTCCACGTGTTAGTAAGGTGCCAGTCTGGCTTCTCCAGCTGTATCTCATAGGTTCTTTGTTCCTTAAAAGTCTGATGCATAGAAAGCTGCTGAGACATATGTTGTTGTTCCATGCAGTATCCAGTAATTTGCCTGGAGGGAAGAGGTAAGAGTGCTCTAGACATCATGACAGTATTCAGAAACACTTAGAAATATTTGGGAAAAGCTAACAGTGAAAACTTTTTGGAAATACATTCCAGAATTTTCCCTCCTGGAGAAGTTTGAAAACAACTAAGTTATATTCTGATTTGTTAAGTATTATTTTTTTCTTCCTGAAAATTTAGAGGTTCCCATGCAATGGATATTCCAATTTCTCACTGATTCTGTCTATGATTTTTCAGACTTCCTGTGGATTCAGACGTGACTGTCCCAGGAATTCCCAGAGTGATGGTTCCCAGGGCATAGAGCAAGGAGCATAGGCAGCACTTCTGTTAAGCTGCCGTGAAAGGATCAGTGGGGCTCTTTGCTCCCTCCCTGTCCTAAGAAACCAGCCAAGCAAAAGTCAGTTCTTGACTGTGATTTTCAGACTACTTTCAAAAGGGTGATGTTATACTGTATTTTTACTTTCATCTACAAGAAGGTCTTGCATTCATGTGTGCGGCTGTTCCAGCAATCAACCTTGTACAAAATCATGCACTGCTGCATAAGGAGAGGTCTTCTCTGAAGAGTGAACAGAGTCAAAGAGAAGAAGTGACAAAAATGCATTTATTTGTCTCTCTGCAAATTTCCCCTTAGACAGAGAGCTGAATTCATGTTATCAATGTGGTGAGAAGTGTCTTTTTCTTTTTATTGAAGTACTGACTTTACACTCAGAGCCAAAGCATGACAGTGATCTCACAAGGTGGCATTCCAGCTGCAAGTGGAAGGCACTTGTAAATGTTGGAGACCTACAGGTGAACAGGTTGCTTTCCTATGAGAAGAATTGGATTAATGAGAAATGAACGTGTTAAAGGTAGTAAATATTTAGGAACACAATTCCATTGTCCTGTCAAGGCAGGTAGCTCATGATGGGTCGGTGGTGCCTCTGAATGGCTGAAATGAGGCCACAGTACTAATGTGCAGGCTGTTGCACTTCCAGAGCATAACTGGATAACCACTACCAATTATTATACCTAAACTTCTGAACTGCCCAGATATTTAGAGGACTCTTGATATTCTTCCCATTTCTGTTACTGAGAGCTACAGACAGGTGGCAGGAGGTAGGCTGCACAGAGGAATAAACTTTCCTGTAAAAATGTGTATTCCTTAGTTTTTCTGAGTAAATGCCACAGATACCTACATAAATGGTGCATAAAGCTTTCATGAATCAGGCCTCAGGCTAGACATTTAAGTGGTCCCTACTGTATTCACTTACAAACAGTTGCACAGTATATGAAGAGTTGCAATAATAGAAAAATAGCTATAAAATATTAGCATGATTTTACTTTTATTGTTATACCTCCTTGTCTTGCTTGACTTAATTTTTTGGAAATAATGAGAACATCAGTAAAATATTACAAGCATGGATAGACTGAAGGGGTACTGCGTGAAAACTGGAAGGTATTTTAGACTTTCCATATTCATTGATTACACTAGAAGAAAGCTTAAGAGAAAAAACATTTGGGTCTGGGTTATACTGAATACATTTCACATAGTCTTCCTAGTTATCAATTAATTGAACTTACTTCCTCATCAATTTTTTTCCCCCTTAGTCCTGATGGTTTTATGACCTAGACCCAGGCAATACCCTTAGGCAGTCCATCTGATAATTGACACATTTTCTAACACAGCATAGTGATGCCCAAGTCAGTGCTTCCAGGCCGTGACTTCAGCTTATTGGAGACTGCAGCAGGGACTCCTTTTATCCCTCATACATCAGAATACACTGACAGCTCTCCCAAGCAGGGACGAGGCAGATCTCTCCCTCAGGAAAATGTATGCAAACACCTCCAGAACATTGTACTGGTTGCTAGGCATCACACTGGTGACATCTTTATGATAAACATGGTATGCAGAAGAAGGCCTAATAAAAGAATAACAAATTATTACATCCAGAGGGCAATTTTACAAGATTAACTGGTGTAATACATTACTGCTGTAGTCAGAGTACTGTGTTACCTTTTAAGGTATTTCACAGCAGAGTCTAAATGAACCAGCCTATAAAAACAGAGAATGTCTCACAGAAAATAATAAACCCATTCTTATATTTTTTAATACTCGTCATGATACCTATGTGCAGTATCTGGGTTGCTGTATGGTAGCTTCAGCAGGTGCTTGCTGTGAAATAAGGCTATACAGGCAATTCATACCAAGATGTCTCTGTTCATCATTTTTTTTTCCCTGCTGCTGGACGTTCAGTACCGCTGCAATCTACATAATATCAATTTGAACAAAAGCCCATAGCATTTTGTTTATAAAACTATTTTCATACATAAAACATTACAAAGAAAATGCCGGTAGCCAAATACCTTTCATACTAATTATCAAATATTTTGATTTTTTTCTTTCAGCATACTTTTTTAATATCAAAAAATCACCTCTTACATTCTCCCTCTCTCCCTCCCCTTCTCTCTCCTATTCTGACTTGTTTTCTCTCTTTTCTTCTTTAATTCTATGAATATTTCAAATTTGTCCATTACTGACTCTGTCTTTTTAATTTGAAGGCTTCATATTTTACATTTAGAATATGATAGTCCTTTTGTTTTAAAGACAGCTTTCTGCAGAAAAAGGATCCCTCATTTGAACCCTAGTTGACAGAAAACCCTGTGTATTGTCGTGTACTACTTTTATACTAAATACAGAAGTGAATTTCCATTTGCATTTCATTTGTAAATGAATGAGATGTGTTTTCCTCTGGTTGTTTCAGTCAAAATCCCTAGATTTCCCACAACCCATAAAAGGCAGAGCCTACATCTGGAGTTCAAGGGCCATGGGTGTACTACAATTTATCATCAACTCTGCTATGTTACTCTAACATAATACATAAATGGGATAACATAGGTTTATATTTGTAAGCTGCAGCCCATTTACTGCTGGTTGTGAGGTCATATTCTTGCAGTTCCACCGATTTGACATAAAATGCTTTTATAACTGAAGCCACCAATCTATTCACTTGCAAAAAAGACATGCTCTAGATGCAGTATTCACCCTGGTTTTAGTCAGGGGTGCTTCTGAGTGTTGGTCTGCTCCAGTCCTTTTCCAGATTTGGATGTGTGCGCTGCCCTGCCCTCTCCTATGCTAAGGGTGTGGCATACAGGATTGCCGTTTGACAGAAACCAGCACCTCCCAACAGCCCTTTCACACAGCTGGTCAAAATTACTTTTTCACTCCCCATAGGGAAGGAAAATTTCCAATAGGAATCTCAGGGCCATATGGGTCCTTGGTAGCTTAATCTAAAAGATGATTTTACATGTATACAGAGTAGCGTTTTACTGGGATGGTGAAAAAGGTTGCAGCATCGTAAATGGGAAACACAGATGAAGGTACAGAAACATTTGCAAAAGTGACAAAAGGGTAGATCTGCTTAGGCAGTTAAGTGGATCCCCAGTTTGTATGTGAATTAACAATATAATTTCAAGATTCCTTCCTATCCATCTAAGTTAAACAGAAATACACGTTTTTATTGGTAGGTTACCTGAATTCACACACACAAAAGATATCTGTGGCAGTCCCGCATGCTGAAGACATATCTCCTGAATCTCCATCAAAAAGTGTGAAACAATGTCACAGTGGAGGGAATAACAGGTGATACCAGATGACAAAAAAACCCCACAACACCCAACAAGAGAAGGAGGGGCTGAGCGTGGTACACATATTCCAAGGCACCACTAAGAGGTGACTGTCAGACATCGTCATCAATGGGGATCAAGTGGAAGGCTCAAAGCAAGCTCTTTTCCTTCAACAAACAAAATTATGCTCCCAATGGGTGGAGGCCATGGAGGGAGGCCAGGAGACAGTGTGCTGGAGACAATGAGATGACACATATGAGCTGAAATGAGAGACTGAGCTGTGGGAAGAGACCGGTCAGGGCAGTGTTGGGGGTGGGGCGGGCATGAGGGGAAGAAGACATGTGATCCAGGAAAGACCTTGAAATCCAGGGGTTAATTTGAACCCATGAACTTCATCAGACAATATTATTTAGCTTACAAACGGCTGAATGTATACATCTATTCAGTCTGGTTAGAAGGTTATCAGTAGAATGTCTGCTGTTTGTAGAAATATGCCAAGAAAATGCAGAACACTGGTAGGTAAATGTTAGACTCAACACAGTGTAAAGACAAAAAAATAAAAGTGTTTCTGAATGGTAGCAGATTCTGTTTTAACGAAACATAAGCAGTGATACAGTCTTCGTGCCTCAAAACAAAATTTCATTAAAATAATTAAATTTAATTAAAAAACAAATGAATTATACAAATCTGAATAGAAATATATATTTTTTCAGAGTTATCTAAAACTGTAAAACTGTTACAATACTTCCTACTTCTTTGCAATTTTATAGCATTAAAGATTTTGATTTCATGGTTCAGTTCAGGACCAGGCGGTTTTTGAAAACTAAAGAGCCCTTGAAAGATGAGAAGGATCATCAGTACTTTTTTTTTTTATTTTTTTTTTTTTTGCTAATTGAATGCAAGACTCAATGGCTTTCAGTATCAAAAATAAGTGGTACTTTACAGCAAGCAAATTTCACAAGATATTTTCTCGGAGTGTTCTAATAAGACATGGGTATCACAAAAAGTTTACTCCCACTCAGTTAGATGTAAAAACAACTTATATACCTAGAGGAGTGTTCAGTGTCCAAATGCAGAAATACTTACACTCAGAATTCAATACTGTTAAGCTCATCTGTTAAAGTAGCCAAACAAGTAAAACTTTAACAAATTTATCTGTAAGACAAATTAAATAATTTATTGTTCTCTAAACCCTGCCCTCACTCTCCAAATCCAAACTATAATTTAAGAAGTAATAGTTCTTAGGCTACAATTGTTTCAGGGTACTCAGCATCGATACCTAGTACTTAATGCTAGATCCTTTTTCATAGGTTTTATTGGCTTTACTTATTTGAAAAGGGAGCACAGAATAAGCCACTGTCAGGAAGAGAAAAGCAGCTGGATGGAGCAGCAAAATGTGTTGTGCATGGGAATGTGGTAAATGCAACTTTTTGCTAAATACACCATACTTGGAACCTAGTTCTAAGGAGCTATTTGCACAAGACCTTTATCTGAATTATATGAGGGGGAGGATATTCTTCATAATCAACAACCATTCAAGGCAAAATTACACTTGGGAAGAAAAGGTAGCTCATCAGCAGCTCACTTATCAATTCCTCAGACAGATCCTTGCATGTAGAAGCTTCTGTACCAATGACCCCAGAAAAGATGTTTGGGAAGAAGCCAGTCCCTAACATAGAGTAGATGCCTGTAGTGGTAAAATATAACCTATTCAATCAAATGTACTCTGCACTTAAACACCATGCAAATAAGAAAAATTATGATGACAGATGATGATGGTAAGGTTTCTGATGAGGTAAGTGGAAGCACTGGATCAACATTTTTAAAGGGTTTTCATTTTCTATTGTTTATATGTTTATTATTGTACCTTTAAGAAAAAGAAATAGCCAGTAACTTCTGACTGCAATGTTCACTTAAAAAGAAGTCATATCTGCTATTTAGAATTTTCTTTCTGGGAATTACAAGAAGGAGAAGAGAAGATCCAGCCAAGAGTCACTACAACAGAAACCTCAAAGTAAAGCAATAATTATTTGTGACTAATGGTATAAAAAAGATGCACACAAATTGAATAGATATAAGTTGATTAAGCCAGACTGTCACAATGGCTCCTAATGTCCTTATAATATATAAATTTTAGACACCTTACCTTGATTTTGTGTTTGGAGAATTAATCTGAATGTTAGTAACCATAAGATAACAGGTCCATTTATATAACAGAAAACAGAGGCATAGACAAAAGTTCTCAGAACAGGAACAGATAACATCAAAATCTTCATACCTTTGTGTAACTATGGAGCAGCTGGAGTTATATATAACCATTTATTAATATAAGATACTTGATTTCTCAAAACACATTTAATCACAAATTATTTGAGCCTGCTTTCCTGAGCGGGAGGTTAACAAATAGCTTTAATTTGCAAATGCTATGTCATAGTGTCTGAAGTTCCCAAAAATTTACATAGAAATTGTTTAAAAGAAAAAAGTATGTAAATCTGCCACTTGGAAAATCTTCCCACTCACATTAAGCCTACTCACGTCTGATCACTCACCTCAGATACAAGTCAGTGCTTTGAAATGAAAAGTTGTATGATACCATAGATTGTTTAAGAAAATCCGAGTTAATGGGACTATTTGTAACTTTTGACTGCTGCTATAATTCTGAGATTTTTTAAAATGCTGAAATCAGAAAGAAGAATTTTCTGCTACCTACACTCCAGCTATCTCACCTATCACTTAATTTCTTGCAGAATCTTATGTATCTGCTGTGGGAGGAAAAGAGCCTGAGCACAGATATCATTTTGTCAGCAGCAGAAAAAAAAATCCAGTTATAATGTACTCCTGGAGCACTGTTAGGAAAAATGATTGCTGTCCTCCCCTTCTCAGAATAGTCTAGAACCTCACTACTTGTATTCAGCACTTCAGGAAAAACCGAAATCACTTTCCCACTAATCTGAAAACAGTAAGGAAAGTCAGTGAGCTGAGCATGAATAAAGAGTATTTAAACAGTTGCTATTTATTGCCTGAAATACAAAAGCGGGAGTTTTTTGTTTGTTTATTGTTATTGTTGTGTTTTTGTTTTTTTTCCCCCAGGACTGAATGAGAAATCAGATCGGAGTGCCTGGACTGGGAAGTCTGTACAAGGCTAATGCCTGTCCAAAACAAATTCAAGCAATCAGGATAACCTTTCTGAGGTTACTTAGTTTTATTTGAAAACAACTGTTCCAGCTCCGCTCTCACAGGTGCAAACAAGCTGCTCACATTGCCTCCAGAAGAGAGGTTTGTCCTTGTGTGCTGGTTTTGGCTGGGATAGAGTTAATTGCTTTCTAGCTAGTAAGGGGCTATGTTTTGGATTTGTGCTGGAAACAGTATTGATAACACAGGGATGTTTTCGTTATTGCTGAGCAGTGCTTACACAGCATCAAGGCCTTTTCTGCTTCTCACACCACCCCACCAGTGAGCAGACTAGGGGTGCATAGGAAGCTGGGAGGGGACACAGCTGGAACAGCTGACCCCAACTGACCAAAGGGATATCCCACACTATATGATGTCATGCTCAGCATTTAAAGCTGAGGGAAGAAGGATGGGACGTTTGGAGTTATGGGGTTTGTCTTTCCAAGTAACCATTACATGTGATGGAGCCCTGCTTTCCTGGAGATGGCTGCACACCTGCCTGCCAATGGGAAGTAGTGAATTAATTCCTTGCTTTGCTTTGCTCTTGTGCACAGCTTTTACTTTACCTGTTAAACTGTCTTTATCTCAACCCTCTCTGATTCTCTCTCCCATCCCACCGGAGCTGGGGGGGGAGGTAAAGGTGAGTGAGTGAGTGACTGCGTGGTGCTTATAATCAGCTGGGGTTAAACCATGACACCTGGTCAACAGAGGTAATGAAGAGACATTTTTTCTTCAGAGGTTGCTGTGTTACCAGCCTGTCCACGGAGGTTAGGGGAGATGCACCTTGTTACCTAGTGCCTCTCCCAGCTGCACTTAGGTCACCTTTGGAGAATCCAGGTTTTGGTTTTTTTAAGGTTCTAAATTTTGCAAGAGGATGGGTTAGAAATGAAAGGAAGAAATCTCAGCAGGCAGATACTTCAAAACAAGGTCTTGCTATTAAAACACCCTGTTTTTACAGGCATTGTTCTGGGGGGAATGTGCAAGCTCAGGGGATCATTACAAGTCCACCTTTGAAGGTCATTCAGATTCAAACACTCATCCCCAGTTAATATTCACTAACCTGAAGAAAAAATAGTTCTTCCCACTTAGCTTTTATTTGCCGTTTACCACTACAGAGACGATAATGTACACTGGGCGTGTCCTGAAAAAATATCATACACACATGGAGATATTTGTGGTTGTAGTCAGACCTGTACTGTAGAAACCTAGATGTGGTGTCTGCCTGTGAGTTACACATCTGAATTTCCCATAGAAACAATGGAGATGTAGTCAATAAAGTTAAAGAAATCTAGAGAGTTCTTCAGATGTGTAATTGCAAATGCCTATTTTATTTCTGAATAGTTCTCCAAATCCTATTGGCTAGCTAGACCTCTCTTGACTTTAATTAGGGATTATAAATCTAGCTCGTATACAGGTAACAACCTTTAGGCACTTGTGAGTTCAGTAAGCACAGGCATACAGTGCTATCCCTGCTGTGTCAGGACCTTGTAGGTGGTTTCTGTGCTGTTCCAGAATGGTGCAAGCCTCGTGTAGGAGAGCTAAAAGTGGGATTCACCATCTGATTGTAGATATCTCAATTTACTGTAGATATCTCAATATTCTCACATATACCTTTGTCCTGGATGTTTTATATCTTTTTATCATAATCAGGCTTTGCACACCATTAGTATGCAGTGTTATCTATATGTTACTGCTGTTTTTTGGGAGACATATGACTATGTTATTTTACCTGGTAGTTGTATGTGATAGATCAGAGAAAAGATTTCTAGGGCTTGGGTTTTTTCCCTTTGGATTAGACATTTGCAAACAGTTTTTCCAAGCTTGATTAAAACATTCAATTTTCCAACTGGCCTGAGGGTAAAGCATGGATGAGTGTCTCTATGCTTAATGTTTCTACTACTAGTTCACAAGCAAAAATGTCACACAGCACTTACATAACTGCTGAAAGTTTGGAATAAATCACAGGTGGGACCACAGAAGCCACAGCAACTTGTTTGGATACTTGTGTGTGACCTAGGAATCGAGTTTACACTTCTGTTTGAGATCAGGCACCTTAAAATGATTTAATTCTGTTAAATTGCCATATGGAAAAAAAGAAACCAGTTTCCAAAGAACTTCATGTGTACAATACAATGCAAAAATTATCTTCAGAGTGTGCTGATGTACTCTTAAGCACAATAAAACCATGCAGTAATAACAGACCCAAGAATAGCTTTGCAAAATCAGCAGCATCTTTCTCTAGGCAGCATTAAATAAAAGCATAAATCCAGAGTGTTGGTGTGAAAGTGCCTCTGTCTTCCTGTTTGCGAATTTTATAAAGTATGTAATTGAAACAACGTGTCCAGAATGTTCTGTGAAATTTACCCCATGCATCAAACAGTAAGAATGTTCAAACAACAGTGTTAAAGACCTTAACAAGTAACTTGACACAAAATAAACTAAACTTTGACAAAAAGAGAGGCTTAAAATGTTTTCTCTGTAAGCCATTCTCCCCAGCCGTTTTAAGGTGTGCTTCTAGAATAAACCTCAGAAGCGTCTACTGCTGGCCATGTTGGGGGACTCAGGAATGGAATAAACAGACCACTGTTTTAATCTGGGATTATAACACCCCTGCTACATGGAAACCCTTTGATAAAACAAGATTTTACATACCACTCACATTTAATGTTCTCCTCTCTGTGGGAGTGTGTGACTGTCCCTCAAAATAATTTTATTCAGCTTGCGTAAGTTCAGATGCGTAAAACTATCTCTTTTTTTCCTTGTTGGCAAGAATTTGAAACTTGTACTCTGGGAGCTAGTGCATTCTATGAAGCCATTCTTTTCCTGCTTTTGTAGCTCCTAGGACAGCTTTTTTCCCCGGACAAAGTCAAACATCTAAGTTTCCGTTGTATAGGAATCACTTCTGTTCTGATGCACTGGTGCCAGAGCACAGCCCAGTGTCCAACAGCACAGCCTGTCACAACAGAGACAGAGGTTAAACAAGGAGGTTTATTCAGTTCTGTTGGGGAAGAAACACATCCATTAACAACTTAGAGGTTTAAAGCAGTCAAAAGGCCCATTTCAAGAATAAGAGTGTCAGTTTTCACAACATTGAACTCGGCAGGTACACAAAGAGTGTCATGTGTCACCAGTGCAATAAGATAGCCAAGTGCAGGGGTTGCTTCCTTCAAGTCTCCTAAAGTAGTTCAGGCTTCAGACCCTTTGAAAATGTTGCAGATGCAGGCAGAATTGACACAGCTGAAACAGTGACTGGCGAACTGAGAGCAGTTCAGTAAAGTGAGGCTGTCCTCCAGGGAGCAAGTGTCCTAGGGTGCAAGTGCCCTTGTAGAAACTTATTTCAGGAACAAAACAAGCTGAACTGCATTTATCTACACTCAGTCTAAGCCTGGGAGTGGAGGACTAGGAGTCAATCACAACCTTCCTGGAGAATCAAGAGCTGTATTTCAATTTGTCAGGGTCTTAGAAACATTTGTGGCAAATGAATCATAGGCCAATGGCCAGCATTTGCTTTAAGTTTAAATGAAATTCCTTTCAGAGCAGATGCAGAAATGAAATAGTAATCACCTTAGCAAACTTCATCTGAATGGTGGGAGAAACAGAACAGATGAAAGGAAAATTAGGAGGAGATTGGAGAAAAAGGGAAAGGAGAAACAGAGGGTTAGAACAAAGGCTACAGGGAGGGAAGAGGGTGGAATAAGGGAGGACGGAAAAGAGGGCTTTAGGACTAGGAGGATCCTCAGCAATGCTCTACATGTTTCATATGAAATTCTTAGTTACCTGTTTTGACAGTCTGTGGTGACAATCATACTAGCCATTGAATATTCTATTCACTGATTAAGAAATAATATCAGGCAAAATGTTACCCACATTTGTAGCCAGCAGAGTTTTTTTTTTTAATTAAAAAAAAAAAATAAAGCTTTTGAAGCACGTTTCACATTAGCATTGGTTGTAGGGGCGCTTTGTGCTGAAGTTGAATTTTAGCTATAATACTAACTTTAGGCTTTGTAATTATAAGGTTGATAAAGGATCCTGGGAAAGAAGAAAAGCAACCAGATGTGCAGAGGCATCCAATTATACAGGACGTGAGAAAGACAATGAGAAACCGAGAGAAATTAATTAGCACAACTAACTTATTTTAGAGGTTGTGTTGACAAAGCTTCGAAGGTTACGTTCCCAGGATTGAAAGTAGCCAATAGTGATTTTGTTGTTAAGAATTTAAAATTATTGTATACAATCAGTAGCTGCCAAATCTGAAAGAGCTCTGTATAAAAGCATGTGCGCAACACACAATAAATGGCTTACACTTTCATCATAATTGGCTCGTCTGGGGGGTGTTCAAGAACTTCGCGTGCTGACCGCTAAGGCCTCCTCGCGCTGACTACAGAGAACTCCGCTGGTCGACTACAATTGGTCAATCTGGACTTTACTGCAAAGCATCTCAGTTTAAGCAGTAATCGATATCTTTCAAAAAATACTGAATGTCAAGAAATTTTTCTGGAAGTTATGTAACTATTCAAATTCATTTGGGCAGCACCATCCTTTCTTTTTTCTTTTTGACCAGACTTTCCCTAAACAGTTCTTAGTTACCCTCCGTTTCTGTGCTCCTTGTGACCTCTTTGATCTGTATTTTAAAATATTGCTAAAGTGCATAAAGCCTGCATCAAAATCTTCACTTGTCCTTCTCTTTCTCTGGCTTACTGACCTCCATATGCATTGCTAACTCTCTTCCACCTCCTAATCCCCTAACATCATGTAAGAAATGTTTCCTATTTTCTTGATAAATCCACTAGCTGCATGGGTTGACATTCCACATGGTCTCATCAGGGGTATGTACGGATGAGTGACAGAGACACCCCATCAGCCTTAACTGATATGATTGCTGCGTGGTCCAAGCTCACTTTCTTGATGAATCAGGACCAAGATAACTGTGTTCCCCAAATCAATATGCTATCATTTGTCAATATCAGAACAAATATCTGAGGCTCTTTTATTTATATATTTATTTTAATAGAGTCCTGTAAATCTAGTATGCAAATTATCTCAGGTTAGACTTTGAAAAACAATTCCTACAACTAGGGTCCAACTTTCAGAAGAACTTTAACGTATCAGAATAAAATTGTCAGTGATGTTGTTGACTTCTAAAAATGCAGCCATTGTATTAAGAAGTTAAACTGGAACCATTTGGTGCTGATCTCTTTTGGAAATCCATTCCAAAAACACATCTGTATTTTCACTCTCGCCCTTCTTTTTTTCATTTTTTTTATCACGTCGCTAGTGAATAGCTTTGTTATCACTCTACTCAAACCAGAGCATTTTCACATTTTCTATATTTTGATTAGAATTAATTTGGTCTAATTAGAAATGTGAAATCAGGATGTATGATAGCAACCCTAGAACCACACTTCAAACACTGTTACAGGCATTTCAGGAAAGGGTCAGAGAAATAAACTACCCCTCATTAGCCTGAGGCTACGAGTGATCTACCAACCATACAGAAAATTGGCAGCTCTCCTGTCTTTTGTCCTCAAGGATCCTCTGTATTAAACTAATTGTTAAATATAGGAAACATACTGGCAGTCCAGTCAGACTATTTCTTGCACATGTAAAATAATGGGGTTATTTGGATTTCTTTGAAATGTTATCCATATATGTTTTACAAATGTGCAAGCACTTACATGCTTCATAGAAAATCTTCAATACTGGCCCAAGATTTTAAAGGAGACCCTCTAACATAAACTGTCTAGTTAGAGAAAATATATATGTAACTTATTTAGTATGGAGAAATGGCTAATTCTTAGTAAGTTTGGAGTTGTTTTGTTATATGACAACATTCTCTAGAAGCATACTTAAATGTTTGGAACAGGAGTGAAAATCTTATTGTGTTCATTATTCTATGCTATACTTTTCTAATTCATGTACATGTATGTTTAAAGATTGTGACATGCTTCTCACTTCTGAAATTACAGTTTTTTGAGTTAAAGCTTTTGTGATGGTCAAAAATTGCTGAGTGAGATTTGTTCAATATTAACTGATATTATTCCTTACTTGTCTCATTAAAAATTGGTGATGCAGCACAATGACTGCTGGTGACAATGAAAATGATTTCATTCTATTTCCTGATTGGAATTTTTAGATTATAGCAATCCACTGTCCACATCCTTTTTGAACTATAATGTACAATTACCATAACAAAGGAGAACACTGTATGCACAGGGAACATTACTACAGGAAGAAATTGAAAACAGCATATAAAACAATCTGTGACTGGACCAGAATGGGAGGTGGGGGGACTGAGGGAAATAAGGGAATTAATTTTATCTGACTTTACCTACAGAAAAGATAGGCCTATAGTCTAATTCAGTTGTCTGTTATCCTCCATCTTCTAACCGAAAGAGTTGCTTCAGTTTAAAACTTTTCCCTGTGATAGTTTATGTGAACAGACAGTGGATTTTGTTTTAATTATTGAATTTAATTGATTGCACCATGTTAGAACCAAAAAAAAAAATCCATGTGAAATGGAAACTGCTGATAGTTTCTGTGTATAAATTTAAGAAGAACTGTTCTCTGCAGGAGACTTTTACAACCCCTGGTCAGAGTTAGTCCCAAAATTCTAGAATCAGTAGCTTCTTAGGGTTATTTCTTATGTCAAAGAGTATTTTCAATATTGTATGACTCAGGATAGGTAAATCGAATTGTTTACTATTCTTTCAGACACTTACAACCTTTTTAAAAATCAGACCATGAATTTGAGCAAAATTTCTTACTTTTTTTCCCCACTCTAAGTTATACTTTTAGTAGATTTTATGTTAAAAACCAAACCAAACACCCAAAACCCAAACAACAAAACTTATCTGCCTTTGCATTATGATAAATGGAAGAACTGACAGTGTTTTTTAAAAAAGTTTTAGAAACACAAATTGAAAACAACACCCACAGCTGATATGTTTGCAGCACAGATGAAGAAGATTACAGGATTTAACAAGTATGCATTTATTTGCATCATATTGCTGAGGAAAAAGAGCTGGTATCACTAGGATTACTCATATGCTTAAAAACTAAGCATATGCTTTTGTGGGTCAAGCGTCCAATGATCTGAGATAGTCAGAATGAACTTTTATTAGTTACTTTGTCATTCTTCCCCTCCCACCAAACAACTGAATCTTTAAGCCCTCAGTGGTTGTTTCCAGTATTTGTCAAAGACTTCCATTCCAAAGGAATCCTTGCTGCTTCAGCATATGCCATATCCAATGATCACATACAAATGGGTGGTGCCATACATCTGATTATATTCCAAACAGCTAAATCATGGCTGCAAGCAAATCAAAGGCAAACTTTCACTGCCCTCAATAACTGAAGAATTTGGATTTAAACAAAATCAGTTGGCAAATAGCAGCAAAGAAGGTTGCTGTCACATTCTCTTCCATCCTTACTTGTGTTAGAAATGTATCTTTAATGTATTTTCCTTTTTATTTTTAATGGGAAAAACACTTCCATATGATGGAGATGATGAGATACAGTTGTGGTTTGAGTTGTGAATAATCTAATTCAAGTTATGAATTATCTTAATTTAAATCTTTCCAGTATTATTAGAAAAAGAAAACTGGATTATTGCTTTAAGATCAGAATTCTTTTTAATTGCTCTTAGAAAAATTCCATTGTAGTTATTAAAAAAAGCCCATTACGCCTTTGTTTTGTTTTTTTAATTAAAAAAAAAAACAAACTGGCATTAACAAATAGACAAACTAAGTAATCATATAACTGTGAACAGGTATCCCCAATATTTATCTAGATTTCTTGGTTTCTTCTATATTAGTATATGACAATGTGTTCTGAGAAAACATGTAAAGCAGGTGGTGAAAGGAAAGCTACCAAAGGTAGTGTCTATTATTTTCACAATCTTTCTACACAACACTGATAAAGCTAAAGCATGGCTTAATATCAGGTAGGCTTGAAAAATTCTCTTTACACATTACCTAACTATTACTTACACTTAAATAGACAGTGCACACAACAATAAATTAAATAGAAAATGGTATTTTTAAAGAGCAGAAACAGCATTTCAAGATCAGTGTAATTTTTCCCATGAGCTATGATCATATAGGCAAATTCTGCATTCCTTTCCCTAATGCAGACAAGGCTGCTTAGGTCCAGAGTCACCAAAGTATTTAAAATCCCTTGATCAGCTAAGATCATCAAAAGGAAAAGATAACATAGACAGATTTCTCTAACATGATGTTTTAATCCAAACTGAGACTTATGGGTGCTTGTAAAGTAATATTAAGCAACCTAAGCTGTATTTAGTAAACCCCAAAGACAGGAAAATGGCCCAGAAATCCTACATTCAAGAGTACATCAAAGATCTAAATCTTCCCCAGACCATTCAAATTGTAGCCTGCATTGTCTTCAATTGATTTTACACCAGCATTAAGACAGAAACACACCAAAAAGTCATTGGGTGTCTTCACTATACACATAGATATATTTCCTTAAATGAAAGTCCTCCAAATGTTTAAAAAAATTGATTATACATGCCTTCCTTTCTTCTTTTTCTAGTATTATGAAGCAGAGCACCTAAAGACTCTGCCTTGTGCCATGTAAAAGCTTTTTGTCTTTTCTGAGGCAGTGCTGGACTTTATATGAACACTATAATGCATCAAGCAAGAAACATTAATACCAGCTCTCTCTGTAAGGTTAACTCTGCAAATTCAAGGCAAACCAATATTTTTAATTTTTTTTTTTAAACTAAAGGAGGTATACAAGGACTTTGTATATACAGAAACAAATCAGAGTGAAAGCATACCATTTTCACAAGGATGTAAATGGAATTAATGTTACAAAAGATCTTAACCTGTTACAATGGACCACTTAAATCTAAAGACAGCTGTATAAAATGCACACATTAGGGTTATGTTTTCATTCATATCAATTTGAAAGTATAATAACATCACTGTAATTTGCTGAATAAAGATTTTCAAGTTTCAAATGCACCCTCCTTATAAAATCTCATTACTAAATCTCTTGCAAACTCTTAAATACTGAATTCTTTTCCCCATATCAGTTTAGACAGATGAAGAAAAGGTTTAACAAACCCTGATGTTATCAGGTAGTTTGCTTCTCATTTTATCTATTTTCCTCTCTGAGACTGCAACAGACAATTAACCAGATTTCAATTAACTGCTTGAAAAATCACCAGCTGTTTTTTCTCAGTCACTTAAACCTTTCATTCTTGACCTAGATTCAACAAACAACACAGGCACTAGCCAAGTTTTTCCCCAGGAAATTTAGACTTGTAATATATTTATAACAATGGCAAAAGAGTATCTATGGAAATCTGAATTTATCATCGTCCCTTTGCCCATACCTTTTCTTTTTTTTACTACATTAAGGCCAACTAAATTATCAAGAAGATAGGAAGGTATTGGTGTGGTCTGAATCAGCTGAAAAACAGAGGATTCACCACAGACCTGTGAATTCATCTCAACTTTAGCCTCAAGCAAGTCTGTTTTTCCCAATTTAATTGTCCTGTCAACAGAACCTGGCAGGAGTTTTAATTTCTCTGATGCTTAGTTGATGTTTGTGAGTCAATGTATATGATACAAAATTTAGACATTTTCCACATTACAGATCATAATGTTACATACTGGAGGACAGCAGCATCATATAATGTGTGGGTAGTTGACTGGCAATGGACTTAAATGGTGGCTGAGATAAGATCACCAATCTAATTTTCACATTATTATTAAGATTTTCAATGAGGGCCAATACACAGACAACTTCAGCCCTTCTCTCTTCTTTCCCATGTCCTTGCAAGAGATTATTTAAATCACATAAATATTTAATGCAAATATCTCATAATTTATGTTTATCATGCTTGAAGACAGGTCCACAGTTGAGATGCAATCAAAGTTCAGAGCCATTGATAGATGTCTTCCATGAGCATTTTCCAAAACATCTTACCATGTTTTGGTCTGAAATAGCCTGGTCTTGTAGGACCAGGCAGATTTTACTACAATAAATCAAAGCACAAATGGCTGTCCTTGCCCAAAACCCTACAGAGTTCAGAAGATAAAGTAATCCAATACTGTCTTACACCTGTAACTCCAAAAGACAGTCTCTGTGTTGAAAAGCGCTTGGAAAACATTCAGTGGTGGCTGAAGTTCTTTATTTAGAAGTAAGCATTTCCCATTGGCAAAAGAGAGAGAGAACAGAAATTTTCTGTGACTGATGGAGCTGACCATTTGAAAAGTGCATATTTGGACAGATGCAGTAGGTAATTTGGAGGTGAAGCCAAATAAATGTACTCAGGATGTTTTCTGAAGAAATCAAGCCACTTGGAATAACACCAGGAGGAGTATGAGGTGGATGAAACTGATCTTTAAATTCATTCCACCATTTTTTTGTGTCAGATAAATCCATGATTTAGAGTTATCCCCAAAGGACAAAATGACTGACATTCTCTCATTAGACAATACTTAAAAAAAAAAAAAAAGTGAAAAGCTTCCTTTCATGTCTATGCTCAAGATGATATGAGAGGTTCAGTTTAGGTCACAGCGACTGAGTGGAAATTTTGAGAGGTGGCAAGTCACCACTTTACAGCTCAGTTTTCTCATCTTTAAAATGGGAGTAGTAAATGGTATGTAACTTGTGACAAACATAGTTTTACATGTCTTCAATGAGAGCAGCTAGGTGAGTACGAATGATTGCCTCAGTTTTACAGGTGCAGTATCTGAAGCTGAGAAATCAGCTTCAATAAGTTGAAAATAGTGAAAAGTGATTTTGTCTGTTTGTGGTAAATTCTTCTTGTAGTGATCATGGTAGTAAAATCTGATTGCTCCCCCTAACATTTTGATTTTTTTACCTTCCTTAAGGAAATGGCAAACTGTTTTGTTCCTCTCTGGCTCTTGTTTCATTATTTAAGCCATCTTCCATGCTCATTGTAGTGGTGTCTAAATTTGTTTTCTCAGGCCACTTATGATGACTTTTGCATGTTGATGCACAAAGCAGAGGAAAACGTCCTCGATTTCTTTGTAAGTTACACTGAATTTGAAATAGTGAGGATGGCAAAAACATGTTTTTACTAGTAAACTGTGCAAACATGACATGGAAATCATAGAGGGAGCTTGCAGAGTGCATGTAATACCAACATATCTTTTTCTTACAAAGTGTATTATATCACCAGAGGGACGCTTTAAAATGAAACCTTTCAAAGTTTTCAGATATTTCAGTGGCATGCACATTTATAGCTAGCAATTAAACATAGAAATTATGGATAGAATGCAATTGGAAGTGAAAATCTAAAAAGTCTGCACTGATCTAAGAAGACAGCCTGATGCAAAGCATCATCTCCCAAAGGCCCTTCTGTCTATGTAGTTTTGAAACAGACTAAACCAGCTGCCAAACCTGGCTTTTATATGGAGGATACAAAAAAGGTGTTCTGCATTTTCAGTGCTTGCCACTTTACAAAGGAAAGGAGCACTGTCTGTCTGCCATGCAGTCAGGCAAAAGGGAGCCAGCTTGCAAGTGATTAGAATAATGAAACTGGAAAGGATTAGCCACATTATCCAAACATGAAGCAATAGGCTAGTCAAACTAATCCCTGAGGAATAGTTAAAGGAAACAAATGACATGATAGACATAGGGTTACTTCTCAGTTAGATAGCATTAGTGCATGTGGTACTTACACTCATGTTCTGCTTGCATATCATCTGAAAGCAGGAAGAAGGTAAACCGATGTATCTGTGTGACAATTTTGAGATAGTTTTATTTCAGATTCTGCATGTCTTATCTGACTTTTAAAAATAATTAAAGTGTTATTAGACTGACTGATATCAACAGAACATCCACATCCTGTGGAGCCCTTAATTGCAGGAAAAGAAGGGTAATGATCCAGGTTTTAATATGACTGTGTCTATTGTGCCCTGTTGGATAGATTCATTATGCAGTGAGTGAACATTTTTTTCCTCATTATTTAATTGTTTGGAACTGTAAGAAGTAATTCCAGTGCTAATCGTAACATTTATGTTTTAGAAGGATAAATTAGCCCTAAATATTTTTTCTTCTGTAAAAAACTCATCACATATGGAAATGATGTCCCAGCTCTATTCGTGTATTGCTGGATTTTTATCTATACAGAAATCTGACGAATAAATTGTTGTTAGACTTATTAACATTAAAAGCAGATGAAAACAAAACATGCAGTGGGTATTTCTAGAAGAACTAATTCAAAGTCCACTGGAGTAAAAGAGAATCCTTCAAAATTCGTATGTCTACCATAACTGGGAACAAAAAATTAGGGTGAGGGCTGAATTCTCATTAAAATTACTATAGAAGGATTTAGATGAAGGTCAATACAGAAACTAAGCTGCTACTAGTTATCCATTTGATGACTTTGGGCTGCGTCACAGGCACAGCCTTTCAGCTGGGAGGGAGAAAGGCTCTGTCAGAGCTGTAGACTACGCAAACCTTGCTGGAACCAACTCATACACATTCATTGACCTCATGCAGGTGAGCCCCAATGGCTCTCTTTCTCTCCCTTCAGGCCAAGTAAAATGAATACCCCATTATACAGTTCTTGACTACAGAGGGGAGTTTCAGGCAATGTGGGGTACCAAGTACTACACTGTACCAGAGGTGGCTCAGTCCTTTACAATGTTTCTGACTGATAGGTAGAACATGATTCAGAGGGATATTGAAGTCATTCAATGGACCATTATGAATTAATCTGCCTATGAAGTTTCTTAACCATAATCAATTAGTTACTGGATTCTGTACTGAAGCTTGAGGGGGTACAATCTTACCCCATTTTTCTCTCAGTTTAATGAGGTGCTGAGTATTGTCATTGTTCATATTCAAATCTCACCTTGTTAAAGATCCAATAATCAATGGCCCTCAATAGCATCCTTTGACAATGATTTCCCCAGGTTAATTGCATGTGCCATCTAAAGCTTCTTTTCACTTTTTATCAGTTGCCTGGTAAAAGCATCTTTTGTAACCTTTTTAGAAGACTTAAATTTGGGAAGAGCTTATCAGGTTCTGAAGGAGTGTAATCATCCATTCCTAACCAAGTGATGTATTAGATCATTTATTTGTGGCAAGACAGACATTTCAATAGTGCTTATTGTTTCCCATAATGAAAGGTTTAAATCTTCCTTTAGGTTCCTCTGAAATTTAATTTTTGTTGATGGAGACAAGCCAGTTAGTGCAAGATTTTTTTTGATGTCAGGGGCTTCAGAAATCCCAAACTATTAATTATATTTTTCCACTCTGTAACTCTATGTTGTGAAAAAAGGGAGCTTGAGGAAATCAAGTACAATAGAAGCTTTCACACATCTCACCTTTAAAAACAATAAATTCCTTCCCCTTTGCAGGATTATTTATTGAAATGCTATTTAGTCACTGAAAAGGGATTTTGTCATACACTCTACACCACTCGTGAAAACTCCATCCTATTGTATTTCTGTATTTGCATGCAGTGGAAGTGCACAATGCAAGTCACAAATTTATATTCTTGGCCAAGTTAACCCCAGAACTGCCCTTTCTACTAGAGAACTAAGGTTCCATTAATAATGTGCTCCAATGTGACCTACGTGTGAATTCCCTTCTACCTATGTTTAAGCAGGATTTGTTTTCAGAGTACAACTTACATTAATTGAGAAGACTGCTGTGTTAGCAAATTACATTTATTGTCAGTAAAATATATTTGTATTTTATCCAAATCAATTTGGATCATTGATACATAGTAATAAAAGGCTTCATCCTGCATTCTTTCCTTAGATAACATTCACACCGTCAAACAGTACAGCTTCCATGGTTCCTTCTGTTCAGTTTTCAGTCCAGGAAAATCTGTGCTTTCTCTTCTCATCTGCAATGCATTCTGAGGTCATGGACAAAGCCCTGAACAAAATTTTCTCTGAGAAAATCAATAATGATTTATGATATCTGACTTCAAAAAGTGTTGTTTCATAAAAGAGAGAGACAATGAAGCACTAAATGACTAAGATGATTCTGGGTTTCAGTCCACCTTTATTTTATTTTCCAGCAGCCAGAGCACTATATGGCAAAATCGTTTTTGGTTCTCTGGTTAAGTTGCCTCATTTTTCAAATACACTGAATTCATCAGCAAGCTGGCAATTTCACAATGTGTGTTATGAATAGGAAATTGTTCAGAAAGTACTAGTGGAATATTCAGAAATTGCTACTCATTCAGCTGCACTAATGGATCAGATCCTAGAAGGCAAAGTAGCTTGACTTCAAAACTTTAAAAGGAAATCTAATGATACATAAACTAATCTCATGATTTGGAGGCACAAACCATGATTTTTACACCTTTCAGTCTGGCAGTGCTGCCATTAGTAGTGTATAATGGGCAAGGGAGCAGGTGTTTAAGAAGGTTGCAAACAGCAATATTTTTTTCTTCCACCTGAAATGAGAGTGGTTTATTCAGAGAAGACTGTCTGGGTAGTTACTCATAAAATTTCATAAAAGTTTTTATTCTCCAAAGAACTAGTTTTATTCACAATTCAGTACTGGGGATGAATGAGTCATTGCTGCCCACAAACTGCAGAGGACCAGGAAATTCATTCATGAGTTACCTCCTCTAAAAAGCTTGCCAGGAGTACTTTGGCCCACAAATATGTACATCTGTGTGTGCTTGCACGTAGATAGTTATTTGCATGTACATGACCCAGCTTGAGTCTTTGTAGCTGCTTTTACCAGGATTGCATTCCACCCTCTCTATACCCTTTTCCATTTACTATTTTCCTCAGTTTTACAATGCGATATATGCAGGGATGAACAAGCTAACCCTGCACAAACAAATGCAAGTGGCTTGAAATAGAGGACTAATTAACCTATGTATAGTATTATTTTGAGAGAATTACATCACTTGCACACCTACTTTTTCCTGATGCTATTCCATGCCATACAGTTACCCTTGGAACCCTGGTGTGACAAAATACACCACCATTGTTGCCGTCCTCTCCCACATCTGTGCCTGACCTGTCACAAAAGGAAAGATGCTCAAAGTTTGCAGTGGTTGCTTGTCAAGCTCTGGCGCAGCGCCTGACTCCTCCTCTCTCTCCCTGTAAGAAAAGAGGTAAGTTGTATGTTTCTCTCCTATCAGAAGGAAATGGTATCATTCATTTTTCCTGGCAGCTGACTATAAAGCAGGTGCTTCCTACCAGCTGTGGTGAACCTGTTCAGCTGTCACAGTGGTAACACTGAGCACATTTGGGTCACTCCAGTCTCCTTGCTTTTAGCTGTAGACTCCAACTGGACTGAAAAGATCTGCTGACCCAGCAGGTTGTATTAGGGCCAGCAGACTGTCTCTGTCCTCTCAAACGCTGTGCCTTGAAGTGTGGAAGTGTTACAATGCTGGCCAGAGCTCATTTTGTCATTTATTAAAGCAAATACTTTCCCATTTCATGTCAGCTTTTCATGCTAACCAGCACAATGAATTTGAAGTAGTGAGCTTCCTCTGATGCACATAAAACAGGATACTTATTCATAACAAGGCAGCACTGATCTGCCTTGAGTCCCTAATTCTTTTATTCACATATTCTGTTTAGGTGATAGATGAAAGCAGGTATAATTCCATGAAAAACAGATATGTTACCAGGGCATTGCAACTGCACATTCAGCCACATCCAGAAGCCTCCACAACATTTTCAATAACTCTACCATATGATTTCTATCAAAATTTTTCATATCAAGCATAAGCAGAATTCAGAGATAAATAATAAAATAAATTAACATCATTGCTATCTCCTGTGTCTCACATAAATTGTTTTAAATACCTTAATTTCTTCCTGAGAACTAGGAAGAAATAACCTCTGTGCCTTTCACATCAAACCTGAAGGTCATGTGAGAGTCATGATTTACCTTTAAACAGTCTATTCATCCACCTCACTGGTTGTAACAGGCATCTTACATGTAATTTGTGTATCATGCCTATGTAAGATATTGAAACATCCATGAAGTCATGTTGTTTCTAGGAGGGGAGTAGGGCAGGCTTTCTAAAAGGTAAATGCTGGGTGAATTTCTGGGGATATTTATAACGTTTCCCTGTTGTAGTGACATTCAGTTGTTTATGTCATAAGCTAGGTTGCTAGCAATCAGTACAGAAATTCTCCTGAAAGAGGTCTAAGTTTGTATTCTGATGCTGTAATTTACAAACTATTTTAGACTAACTTTATATATAAAAGACTACTTCACAGTTCTTGGAACAGGTGATGCTTTAAAATGTGCAATCTTTTTCTTCAGCAGCCTTTAATATTTAGGTACAAGTATTACCTGTTATTATAGGTAACAGAAAATAATGCCTATAATTAAGACTGACTAACAATCTCCACAAGAAAACTCTTGCTTATTGTATCGTTAGACTTAAACTGTTCAGGATGAAGATTCTCATGCCAGACAGCTGTCTCAGGTTGCGTGTTATGGGAAAATTTCAAATACAAAAGGTACAGTCATTTCCAAGAAAGAAGTTAACAAAAAACCCTACTGTTTGGCACACCAAAAATTTTCACTGGAACGAGATGTCTTATGACTATCAGTGAATACAGCAATGGGAAATCAGGAAAAAGTAGACAGTGTATGCCAAGGACAGTCATACTGCATGTAGTCACCCTTGGTGATGCCATGGCATGTCCTTGGAGATCTGGTCTTTCAGTTGCCTGATCATGGGATCTCTTTGGAGTGAAATGTGGCTCCTGTTTGGCTCACACATTTGATTTCCTTTTCAGTGGGAGCAAAAAGTGTGAGACCAAAGTGGCAGATATGTGCTCACTGGGGAACAGGTAGAGGGGACTGCTCCATGAAGGGAGTGGAAACAGGGGCTACAGGTGGCAGCCAGGCTGGCAGATCAGTGCCACACTGATGGAGTGCCACCTCACTGTGCCCAACAAGGAGAGCAAGGCAGAGCTGACAATGGGGACCAAGGTCAACTTCAGCCCAGGGATCACAGCCAGGACCCTGGAGATGGGCCAGGTCTAGAAAAAAGCCAGAAAGCAAGCTCCCCATGCCGGGGTCAGGAGGTACAAGGCTGGGTACAGGCACATCTGTGGTGCAGCTTAGGCAAGGAACCAAGGAGAGGACTGGAACTCAAAAGTAGCTCCAAGCATAGGGGGAGTCCCGATGAAGCTCCATGCCCCTCACAGCTCTTCCCCCCAAGCTCTGACCAATGCACGGGAGCTGGCCCCAAGCATGGGTGACCAAAGCCTTTGGAGGGGGAAAGAAGCCACAGATCCAGCAGGTGCACTCGGGGCCCTGCCCGTGCCCTGCCTAACCTCAGTGTGGAGGTGAATATGACCACCAGGCTCTCAGCCACACCTGGGAGCTTGGAAATCTTCCAGTGTCACCCACAAGGGTCCTGTTGAGCTGCCATGCTTTAACAAGGCCAATCTCAGGCTTCCCTTGTTTTCAGGTGCTGCATGGGGCTTTCCCCATACCACTCCTTTCACCTTCCATGAACACAAACACAAGCCCTGCCAGCACACGCCATTTCAACCCCAGTGTTAGACCCTGAGTTTAGCTACCTACAGCTGTCTGTTCTGCCTGCCCTAGTATCCCAGGAACATGGAGTATCATAGTCTCATGCTTTCTTCTTAGCAAATACCATCAATTCCACTCACAAAAAATGTTCCTTTTTTACACAGAGGTGAGGCAAAAAAATGAACTTGCTTGAAGAGGCTGGGGGGCAGGTAAAAATGAGGCTAGGATTGGAAGAAAGGAAAAGACTGTTTTATGGGTAAGGCACTTAAATGTCCCATTGGAAAATTGCCTCCTACTAGAATGCCCGTATGAGGTTAGGGAAGTCACTTCAACGTTTTACAATTGACTGCTGAATGTGCTTTTCATTTTCCTTGTAATCTACTTGATAGCTTTCACATTTGCAGAAGTATTTGGTCTCACAAACATAACTGTGGCTGATTGGAACACTGTCAATAGCATGCTGTAAAAGCATGCAAAGTGCTAAAATATACTGAATGTCCTAGGAAATTGGGATCTAAACGTCTCAGTCTGGGACCCAAAATTCATAGACACTTGGCTCCTTGACCTAAAGCCTCTGTGGTTTAATATTCTTTCTGTAAAAAAAAAGGATAGAAAAGAATACCACTCCATACAAATATTTGTAAATTTTAATCAGTTTAGATTTGTGTAACGTTCTGATAAATGTTTTCAGGATGTACATAGCAAAACTCATAATTGTCTACTCAATGCTGGTTTCAGTGGGAGGCTGAAAGAGTATCACACGTTGCTTGGAGGTGTAAAGACATCCTGAATGAACAAAAGGCAGCTGATGAGGCAACTTGGTTGAAGTGAGCTACAAAACTTTGCACACAATAATCCAGACATATCATGTTCTCCTCTCCCAGTCTGTGAATACCCTTGCATCTGGTCAGAATGGGAGAAGACATTCTGTGAGAAGGAAGGGACTATGACACTACTTTGTGACTGAACAACATCTTTCTGTTCAAGGCTGAGAGAGCTGGGGCTGCTTAGCCTGGAGAAGAGAAGACTATGGGGGCACCTTATTGCAGCTGTTCAATATATAAAGGGGGCTTAAAAGAAATACAAAGATCTTTTACCAGGATGTGTAGTGACAGGGCAAGAGGAAATGGTTTTAAACTGAAGGAGGGTAGATGTAGATTGAACATAAGGAAGGAAGTAGTGAGACACAAGAACACGTCTCCCAGAGAAGCTGTGGATGTCCCATCACTGGAAGCGTTCAAGGCCAGGTTGGACGGGGCTTTGCGCAGCCTGGTCTAGTGGAAGATGTCCCTGCCCATGGCAGGGGCATTGGAACTAGACGATGTTTGAAGGTCCCTTCCAACCCATATAATTCTGTGATTCTATGATTTTTTACTGGGACTTCTTTTGGTTAGCCCACTAGTGGGTGCTGTCCAAAAACACACTATGTCGAGCACCCTCAGAGAACAGACTGACCAGAAGTCGTAGATCAAGGTGGAGGCAACACTACAGTCCAGTGAGACATGGATTTAATCACAGAGAAGTGAAAGACAGGAGCCAACTGGGTAAGTTTCATTCACTGTTAGAATTTAAGTTTAGACAGCTGTAAATAGTCTGGTCATGAATGCCTGCTATTTGTGTACCACTGTTGATCCCATTACTCTAATTTTCATCCTTTCTGGATTTCCTCTCATCACACTGTTGACCATAGCTTTAGCTGAGTATTGGTAATGGCAGTAGTAGCGCTACTTTAGTTTGCTAACACCACTGCATTTATTAGGGGTTACATTTTGAAGCTCCAGGCCTGAATTGTTTGATTCATTAAGCAATTAAAAGTGACTATAATTTTTAGCACATTCCTGTTACCCAAAGCTAGTTAACAAAGGTTAAACAAGGTCTTGATGTTAGACCTATCTTTATGTGCCTTGCTTAATCAGATCCTCAACTGTGATACCAAATGACTACCTTAGGTTACCTAGGGTGTTATAAGTGTCACTCTTGTTGTTGCTTGCTAATCTTTTCAAAGTTTTGTTTGTTTTGCTTTTTGCTTCTTTCTTTTCCATTGTTAAGCTCCATACCCTGGAGCTCACATTGTTTTCTATATCATCACTGTTTCATTGTTTATTTAGCTAGGCTATTGTCTAAGCTATATTAAAATTGTCCTCAGAGACAGGGTGACACCTATAATGCATGTATCCTTATTACAGCTAGAGGCACAGCACAAAAGCACTACTAATTTATTACAATAGACAGTGTAACCGTTGAGCCCAGTTCAACCTTGACCAGAGGACCCAGGTGGCTTAGCCATGCAAAATATGGCTCATTTGTATCTACCTGTTTTATATTCACAGCTGATATACAGCTATTGAGAATATATGGCTATAAGGATGTAACACTTATAGGTAGAAATGGATGAGGTGTCTTTAAATGTGAGATTATCTTTGATACTCACTTTCCCTTTTTCCTTTAGGATCAAGGTTTTACAAGACTATTGTAGTCATTGGGCTGATACTGAAGAAAACACAAAGGGGAGCATGAGATGAGGGGAATGAGGGAATAGCTCTAAAGCAGTACAATCAGGAAAGGTACAAATATTCTGAAACGACTGGGACAATTATTTACATCTTGTTTATCTTCAGTGATAGCTATAAGCAAAATCTAGATTGTAGAAATCTGAGAAAACAGAGTTTTGTCTCTGATTTATATGGACCAGAATTTCCTTTGACCAGACCAATATCTGGAAGAGGACATTTGAAGCTTACCAATATAACAGCTAGTTATTTGCCCCACTGACATTTTCAAATTCAGTTACTGCTTTTTCTTATGCAACCTATATACAAATATCTACCTGTAACCAATCTTTCCCAGAGAGAGAAAATAAGGATACTGTCATGATGGGGATATTGCCTGGAACCAAAAGGTATCAGCCCCAAGGAGAATGAAATGAAGATGTAACAAGTATAGAAACTTGTTGGTACCAGAAACAGGGAGAACCTGGAAAGATGAGGAAGCTGTTGAATGCCAAATTACGTGTGGAAGAAGTGCTAGGTCTCAGCCGCAGACCATTATTATTATTTTTTTTTTTTCCAGAAGTCCTGCCTCCTAGTTTTAGAGAGCAACTTCAAAGCCAGGAAAGCTGGTAGGTAAGAGGGCTAGAATGTGCAGGTATAATGAGTGCATCTGCAGATATTAACATAAAGAAGGAAAAAGAGAAGAAAAAAGAAAAAAATAAATTTCTACCTTACTGCAAAACTACTCTAGTCTCCTATTAAAAGAAAAAAAGAAATACCCCAATAGAATTAGGTTTCCAGAGTGGGGAGTAGTGGCAGCTTTCATGTTAAAGGGTCCACGACATATGCAGAGAATTAACCAAAGTTTTACGCACTAAGCGTGAAATAGGAAACACAGTGCTCACAGTCACTGGTTAAGATCCTCTTATCTCACTGTGGAAAGAAACTGAACTTTATATGTTTCTGTTGCTGGCAACGCAGCCTACTAGGGTTATCAGAAATACAGAAGAAAGTCTAGTTCAAGATTTTTCCCCCCTTTAGTTTCTATGCAACAACTGCAGCTGACTAATCCAAGTCAGCAGAAAAGTCAACCAGTAGTATAGATTAAACAAGAGAATTTTGTTGTTGTTTACGCCTCTGCCTCCTCCCTTTTTATGGAGTTCTGGTATCGCAGCAATGCGGGATACTGATACATTTTGTTGTTACTATACATCACAGAACAGTGAAGCTGTGGTTGCTGCAAAGTTAAGCAAGCTATTTTCTAAAGATAGAAATATATTAAATCAATCTAGCTGCAGGTTGCTTTTGTTTTTACAAAAGAAGAACAGATAGCACTTTTAAGAAGAGATCAAAATTCACCCTTTCTAAATGCTTTAGCCACAGACAACTCACTTAAAATTAGGGCAGGTTAAAGTAGCAAATGGATCACAATTTCGGGATGGCCTTTGTCTTAGCCTTCTTGGAAACCCTTGGTAAACCTGTTCTCTTCCCTGTGGCAAGGTCATGACAAGCTTGTTTCTCTTTCTTCCAGTAAGCTTGTTTCAAACTTATTTTTATCTTTGCTTTAAGCTTTCAATCCTCCTTTCCCTTCTCATCTTGAATCGGACCTAAGTCCTCAGGTACAGTAAAACCAAACTTTCAGTGTTTGAATGCCCCTCTGCAATCCTTTACAAAGGGTTTGTCTTTACAATTAATGTCAGACAAGTTAGAAAGCTACAGAGCAGGCTTACCTTCAGATTTTGGTCTTTTAAGAAGGGATTGCATTATACGAACCTTTTCAAATAATCCTTTGAATACAATTTCTAAAACAGCCAGGCAAACTTCAGGTAAATCCAAACAACAAATAAACTGATATTTAAGCCAGCGGTGACCATTGCTAATTCAGGAAGCTCTTTGACCTTTTGTTTCAAAGTGCTACTACTGCGCAGTATCTTTTACAGCTGAAAGAGCACATGTTAGAACAAAGACCAGAAGGAAGGCTTTTAATATGATCTAATACACCTGGGATGCAGGCTCCAGATGTAAGAAATCTAACTGAGAGCAATAAAAGGGGAATGAAACAGCTAAATTAGTAGCAAATTTGTGTAGAGAAGTGTTGCTGGGAAAAAAAAAAAAAAGGTCAGGCCAACAGGCAGGCCAAGAAGATTTAAAGATAAGGTTGAAGTGCAGAAATTCTGGCATCATTCCTCTAGTTTACGTCTCTCTTTATTTCATAAGTAACCAGTCTGACACTTGTTCTAGCCTCTGAGAACAACATCAACACCACAAAAGTCTGCTGAGGGAAAGAACACATCTGATCTTTGCCACAATTCTAACAGAAGAGCTATTTAAAAAAAAAATAAATTGCTCAGAGTTCAGGAAGAGAAGAGAACAGTTTTGGGGTTTTTTTTTTCCTCTGTCTTGATTTTTAATCTGGAGCTAAATTATCATACATGGATAAAAGTCAGGAATGAGGCACCTTCCTCCTCCTGTCTAGGTCACGACTCATGGTCCCACTGCCTGGCATTGTATGACAGAATGGAAAGGAACAAACTGGAGATTAGCCTTTTCCCCTTACACAGTGAGAGTTGAGGAGAGGCATGCTCAGGCACACTGGGATATGAGATGGTGAATACTATGCTGGCTAAAAGTTTTGGAATGGGTTACTTCCTTGATGCCTTCTCATCCCCATTTCTCCTTCCACCTGCCAATCAGACTGGGAAATTTTCTTTAATTGCAGTTGCAATTAAGAAGTAAAACCACCTTATGCTGTATTTAATCGGAGCAAACCATGCTTTAATAATTTATAGATAAGGTTTATAAAAATGCTACAGTGTCCTCTGGAATAGCACAAGACTATTCACTGTTCACAGTGAAGAGAATTTCACACTTCTCATCTGTGGAAAGGGACTGGAAAGGATCCAAGACTGAGAGAGAGGTTTGTTCAGTTTACCAGAGACATGGGCAGTTACTTGAAGTTGAGCAATATCTACATATCAAAAGAACACACTTCTCACATGGAAACACAGCTTTGCTTAAACAAACAAACAAACAAAAAACCCCAAAGCCACACAAGAAAATACTCACAAAATATGTTTGCATAATGGAAGTCTGTAGACCATGCTCCAAAAGAAACAACTGCAGAAGTGGATGAGGTTAATATAACCTGACCAAATAATCCCTCTTTATTTATTGAACTTGCACACAAAATGAAGAATATATTTTTTCACATATGACTGATGTGAGGGTGCACCTTACCTCTGCTGATGGCACAACTGGTATTAGATCTTCTGTTTATGAAGCTTGATGTAAGAACTGTTAGAATATATTATTTTAACATAAAAATGTGCTGGAAAAGTATGCATATTATTCATAATTTTAAGTTACATTTTAAATCAGATCAGTGGCTTTATGCTTCATAGCATCCTGAAGAACTTTATTAGTGGTTAATAAGTTCATACTGTTATCTTCTAGTGTTCCATTTCTATAAGAAATACAAGAGATGTAGAAATCTCAACACGTGGTTGTTGGGGCTGGAAAGTTCTCCTTTCACGGATTGACAAGACATTGCTTGCTTGATGTTTATACTGACTGTAAAGGTTTGTGAACTGTATTTATTTAATTGATTTCTTTTTGTTTGTTCATTTGATTTCTGAGACTCTTAACATCCAGCATTGCTGCTCTTTTACACCACTTAGAGTTTTTTGTTGTCTGCATCGCACATCACCTCCTCTTTTTTGAGATTTTTTTTAGCTTTGTTTTGCTTTAAAGTTGGAAAGTCTAAAAAACACATCTAGCCATTATTTTTTCACAACTCTTCAATACTAAGACGACATCAAGTTTACCTTTATTCTGAAACATATTTACTCATTTAAAGAAAATTAAAACAGCATTTAAGTTCTCATTCTGGGATCACTTTTGTTTAATGAGTCAATATGTTTTTAATGGCCTATATTTTATATTTTTATATATAT
>NW_010103033.1:290909-291793 GCF_000699245.1 Pterocles gutturalis | reverse complement strand
TATAAATATATATAAACCTATATAAATATAGGTTATTTCTAGAACAATCTTTTTAGGGTAAAAATCATAAAATCACCTAGGCAACTGCTGAAGAGTGTGAAAGGTATCTCTTTAAAAAGAGGTTTGCATTTCTGACAAGTAAAAGACAAATTCCAAAGTCCTTTGTGTTATCGGAACTTTTATTTTTAGTCTAACATAACATTTTTAAAGTTGTTGGTGATGCAATATAAAATACTGACTTGTTTTTGTTCTTCAGTTAGATTTAGTAAGAGCTTATTTTTATTAATCTAGCAGAAAGCTCCCCAGATGTTTAGATTATTTCTTGTAAATACAGGTACTGGTTTTGTTTTTCACATCACTACTTGGCAGTGTTAATAGTTAAATATCAGCATTCTGAGACACAGAAAAGTAAAATAGATCATAAAGTAAAATGATGCATTTTAACAACTGAAAGTTAAATAGAATATAAAAAAGAGCAAACAAGTAATAGACGTTGAGAAATATTTTCACTTTAATGGCTTCAGACATTCTTGATCAGATTCCTTTAACTGTGTTATTAATATGAATTCCATGTTAATTACATTGTTTTCTTATTCAGTGACAGAAATATTCAAAACTAATACTTATATTCCTTCCAGGTGGTTTTCTATGCATTTGCTATAACTGGCATAATGCTATTTCAAGGTGCTGTTGTTCCCATGGGAAATATCAGGTAACATTCTAAACATCCCTACTCAGAAAGAATCAGTTTTTCTAAAGCATTTGAAACTCAGTACCTCTGAGTTGTTTGTGGTTGTTTTTTTTTTTTTCTCTTATTCTTGGAGCTACCCTTCTTTTAATGTTAAATTACACAGACTTTTTCATCTGTTACTCCTCCCATTTCT
>NW_010103033.1:289651-290893 GCF_000699245.1 Pterocles gutturalis | reverse complement strand
TGCTTATCTGTAGCTTGAAATTTTATCCTGTTGTAGCTTAAATAGTTAAATTATTTCCCTTGTTTTCTGCCCCCATGAGATACTTAACTTTCTACAAGGCACTCAGACTAATCTTGTTTTTAAGATACAGAATGTAGAGACCTATACCCACATCAGCCTGTAATTCTCTTATAGTGCTATCAATACAACGTATGGTAACGGCACTCTGCAGTGTGGGACCTACGAACAGCTGGAATATTGGCCGAACAACTTCGATGACTTTGCTGTGAGTCTGATTGCTGATGGAATCTGTCCATCTTTCCCTCTCTGTTTTCTCTTCCCCTCATTTTCTGAGGTTTTAAGTGTGTGATATGGCTGCTCAACTTCTGTTTTACTCACGACTTTTAGGCAGCAGTGGTGACTCTCTGGGATGTGATGGTGGTGAACAACTGGCAAGTCTTCTTGGAAGCATTTTCGAGATACTCAAGTCCGTAAGTAGCAGTAATAATACTGGAAAAGTCCCATGGAAATCCAGTTTATAGGGTAGCTGAATAGGGATTATACACATAGCACAGTTCCTACCATCTGGGGAGAGGAATGCTGTTCACCTTTCTTTTGGGGCGATTCAGGTATATAGGAAATAGGCTTAATATTTCACAGCTGTTCTTTAACTTGTGTAACTTGATGGTTGGTCTAGTGCTTCGTGAATGCCATGAAATCTATGGTCGCATTTAGAAGGGATTGGAAACTGTCTTGGCTGTCATTCCAAAAAAGAGTGAATGACTTAAGTGGATTATAAACAGACTTACAACATGTGATGGGTGGGTGGCTTTCGCTGTAGAGCCAACCTCGTAGAAGAGAGATATTAGTAAAGCGCTGTAATTCATTTTGGGCTGCTTCTGTATTTTCCCTGTGAACAATTTTTTATAGTCTTAAAACCTTGGATGTATCTTTCATTTGTATTTAATTTGTATTTAATTACTTTATGGGAATGTTTGAATGAATTGAATAGCCTCTGGGTTGAGCTGTTCTGGTGATCCTTGGCTGGTTAATCCAGCATGTAGCTAAGCTGTAGAATGCTCTTTTGCAGGCTGTTGTGTGTGATAAATGTTTAATGTGGTCTGGTGAAGACTGGACAAGTCATGAAAGAAAAATCCAGTGGGATCTGCAATGAATTGAAGCTCCCTCTGGCTAAAGAAATCTCTGAACTGCAAATGGTTGGGGATGGGAGACCACACAGGGGGTAGCATCATAGGTGTTTTG
>NW_010103033.1:266085-289620 GCF_000699245.1 Pterocles gutturalis | reverse complement strand
ACTCTTTCCTGTGCTTCCACTTTTGACTGCTCTCAGGGGGTACTAGCCTAGATGAATCTTTTGCTGTGATCCAGTACAACTTCTGCTAGGCTGCGATTCTGTCACTTTCAGAGTTTAATTGGATATGGTAAGTGGGGGAGAACAAGTCTGTTTGGCTAACTTAATGAAAGGCTAAGATTTTTTTGTTTTGTTTTTGTTCCAGAGCTCCTTTTACATTAAGAAAGTAGTAGTACTATCTTTCCAGGAGAAATGTGATTTCATGGCTCTCTCCGGTCACTTTCAGGCTGAGGTTATTTATTGCCTACTTTACTTATTGTCTGTTAATCTGATCTGCAGGTGGGCAAAGATCTATTTTGTAGTTTGGTGGTTGATCTCCTCTGTCATCTGGGTTAATCTCTTCGTAGCTTTACTTCTAGAGGTAAGGAAGTGTGTTTATTTGGTATTAGATCCTGAAGACATGTTCTGATTTGTGTGGGAAATGAAAAGAACCCAGACAACTTTTTGGGAAAAATATGTTGGTTTGGTGTGTGTGTGTGTGTACTTAGTCTTTCTCCTTGCCTCCCTTCCCCTGACATACTGAGGAAGCATTTTCTTTTTCCTAAACAAATTTATATTTTACTTGAAACTTTGTCACAAATCTTGACATTTCATTGGGTGTGTACACTTGTCATTATAGCTCACCATCTATAAAAATTAAAAATATTTTAAGTATTATAAAATTACTTGTCTCTTGCACATTAGCATTTAACTTTAGCATTAGTTATTCAAGCTGCAGGTTTCTGCGTTTTGATTTCTCAACAAATGAAGTTAATACTTGAAAATTAACATTTTTATTTTATTTGGTTGTCCTGTGTTTCTTCCCATCCAATTTGAGTTATGACCCTTATTCACTTCCACATTAGAAGAGTAGAACTGATTATTTATTTTGAACAGACCATCCTTTAGACTTTCTTAAAGAAGCTGTGGAAATGTAGGTACCTAAGCAATGCTGTGAAGAACATGTAGTTCTACAGCTTGCTTGTACTTCTCAGTGTACTTCTCTGCAAATCCAAATACCTTTTGAATTTTTGTTGGTGGAAGGAATGTTCATCATAGCCATCTACTCCAGGTTAATCATTGTAGACTTCTCTTATAAATAGTGGAAAAAACTGAGTACCTGTAGAGGGCACTTCACCACATCTTAAAACCTGGGAAAACTTCTTTTGGACATGCTCTTGTTGACTGCATTGAGAAGTAAAATTTACTACTTTAAGCAGAGTGACAAACTTTTAGACAGAAACTTAGTCTTATGCTGAGCCTCAATCTTGCCCATGAGTGTTTTGGAAAAGACTTTCTGTTCTATCTGGAGGCTAATCCTATGAAGTCTTCTACCTGCTTACTTCCACAGGGCTGTGGCTGAAGTTTGCTGTAAGAGCCAAGATGTAGCATTCTGTAGTGGGACAGCAGGATGTCACTATTTTTCTGCAACACCCCCCTACTCCCACCCTGTGCTTTTTTTTCTGCCTGAGCTGTCTGTCTGCTCCCTAGGTATTATTTGTCAGAGTAATTCGAAGTGGATAAGGGAACATGACAAAACCAGGAGCTGGGTTTCAGTTGTGATGCCTGGCGTAGGAATATGTTTATATATTGTTGGATTTTTAAAGAGGGAGAAGTTCAAAGCAGGTGAACTCTTGTGGGTAGTTCACACAGTTATCTTGGGGAGGCAGTCCTTGCTAGGAGCTGAGTGCAGCAGAGCTGTCTTCTGCTCTACTGTTCTTTCAGTATGTGATGAGAAAGTTATTTCATTCCCAAGCAACAGGCTTGGATAAAGTAGTGACCTGCAGCCAAAAAATACACTGATGCCAAGTAAATCACTGCTCTGCCACTCTATTAAAAACAAACCTCACCTCCCTCTCAAACCTTACCCCCAAACATATTGACCTGATATAACCTCTTTTAAAATGTCACTAGTAGCTTTTAATTTTTTTCCTGTTCCTTTTACGTTTCAGAACTTTATTCACAAGTGGGACCGTCGCTGTCATCGGGAGCCTCTTTCAGATATTGAGTACCAGAGGACAGTTGAACTAATGTTCAGGTGAGTTGAGCTGGGCTTGATAATCGATCTTAGGTTTTGGTGTTCATCTATCTGTTTTAAAGAAAGTGTGCTGGCTGTGAGAGGGTGAAAGACCTGTCTTTTATTTCCTCCCTGTAAAGCAAACTGTTTCATCTGTTAGTATGGAAAAATTCAGTAAGTGCTCTAGGTAGGCATGCTTTAAGCTGACTTGGTAGCTTAACCTTTATATGCTTTCTGCCTATAGCGTGATGGGAGAAGAGGTGTTGGGGGGGAACGGCTGTGCTGAGAGGGAGAAGAAAAAGGGAAGATGAGGGAAGTGATGCACGTTCTTGGCTTATTATGAAATTGTGGGTGGTGAGTTGATACTTGATGATCCAGCACAAGTGGAACTTCTGGTGCACATTGGATATTCAATAGTAGCACTGGGAACATGTTCTCATTTGGGAGTTTTTTCAGGAAAACACATCTACTGACCTTCAGTTGTATTGTGCTGTGTGCAGGAAATTGCTTCCCTGCTTCTTATGGGAAAACAGCTGCTGGTTTCTATGACCCATCTGTAAAGGATGGATCACTTGCAAGTAGATGCATCTTTAGGGAGCATCAACTTATTGTAACTTTAATTACTTGTTTCATTCTTGAAACAAGCACACGTTACATCTCGGTATGTGCGTTGCAAAAACAAATGCTGAGAAGTTCCCTTTGCTGCCCCTAACAACTCATGATTTTTCTTTGTAGAGATGTTTTGGAAGAACCTACAGAGGAAGAGCTGATGGAAAAACTGCACCAGCATCCACACCTGCAGTTATGTAGGTGACCAGTGGGAAGGACTGATTTATTTAGACCTCTGTTTTCTTGAGGTTGTCAGCTGGAAGAAACTGAATGGATTTTCTGTGAGGTGCTGTTAGGAGAGAGGCTTCTAGGATGTGAGGTTTTGCTTGGCAATTCTCTGCCGAAAGAGGTTTTATATTTTTTTGGTTCGTATCTTTTTTTGAAAAAGATTTGAATCTTGCTAATTTGACTTGATTTTAAGTTGCAATTTTAGAGGACTATCGCAGCTGTTATTTTTATAAACTTGTTATCAGAATGTTTTATTTCCTTTTTTTTAAGAAGGGAAAGTGTGTTTAAAATGACAGTGCACTTTAAAACGTGAACTTCTTGACCACTAAGCCTGCTACTTTTTTCAGCACAAGAAAATGGAACTACGTCTTCTGGTAGGCGAGGGTGGAAAGGGCTGTGCCCTGCAATTCATGAATGGATGAGGCAGGACCAGAACAAAATCCTTAATAGTTTTTGTAGTGAGAGTGACAACACTGTTTTTATTGAAATGTTACACCAGCATATCTTACCACATTTTCAGGAGTTAATCACGTCAGACACACAATCAATTTCAATTTAGTGACAGGGACTACCTACTTCACACATCTCCTTTTCCTTGTTTTTGATCTAGGGTTCACTCGGGTTCCATCATGCTGGTAACTTCAAGAGCAGTTATAACTTTGAATGGAGCAATTGCGTTTGTGGTTTTCAGTGTGGCAAAGTTGAGCACTCCTTTAGGGTAAATATTCCCATGTTGGTTTTTAGTGGACCTCTTCCTTTTACTTTCTTCCAAGTCCTGTTCTACGCTGTATCATATTCCATGAAAAAGCTGAGGGGAATGAACTTTGGCTGGAATGTAGCATCATGATCACTGTGAATCTCCCAGTTAAAGTGGGGGAGATAAAAAAAGGTTGAATGGGATAATCAGAGTGCTTAGCATCTCGAATTTTTGTTTGAGTCTGTGGGAGTTGAAAGAACTCAACCAGTATTGCAAGATCACATTCTTGTATGGCTTAATGACCGCATGCTGTATACCACTAACTTTCACCTGGGGAATACTTTTTCAGTAAACAACTTTGTCAATGAATCTAAAGTGGAGAATTAACAGCCATGTCCATGTACTTTTCATTAACCCTTAATATTCCTCTGAAAAAGGTGGTTTTGTTTGAATCTTTGTCACACAGCTAGTAAATCACTATGAAGAATAGAATCAATTCCAACTGCTATTTTTGTATGTAAAAGTGAAACTACCCTTTGGGGCAATGACTTGTCATTGAGACATTTGTCACCAAAATAGATATTTTGATCATCTGGGCATTGATAAAGGTTTGGGGAAGGTAATTGGCCATAAAATGCTGCTACTGTTTATAAGTTATTTGATCCTTTTTAGAAAACAAAACATATTTTAAAAGTGCCAAACAATCATCCTGTATACTTTTCCTCTTCTTTTTTTATTGTCTGTCTTTTATTTCTTTCCTGCACTAGGAAGAGGAAAATGTCCGAGATGATGGTGCATTTGAGCTCAAAAGCATATTGCTGCCTTGTTGTCTCACTGTTTAGGAGCTGTGTGGTGGTTCTTGTCTGTTTCTTTATCTTCTGCTTATTTTCCTTGTGCTGTGGAAAAAAAAAAATGTGTTGCAGCGTACATGTGTAGAACAAATCTGAACTGAGCTCCAAGGCACTCCAAGAATCTTTCTTTAGTTTTTATAATCTTGCCTCTTAAGCCATGCTCTTGTCTGTGTTCAGTCTCTTATCTCTGTTCCAGAATAATCCACCTAATAACTCACTTGCACTGGTTTCAGTGGCATTACGATGCTTATTTTCCATCATGCACTTAGAACACACATCATGGCAAGGAGATAAAGGCATCAGCACACAGTTTTTCTGGATTTGGGTTTGTTTTTTTCAGTATCTTAAGTCAGGATGGTTTCTGCTCCTTCTAGCATGATGTAATCACTGACATCCATTTATTGGCACTTGTTAACAGAGGTTAAATACTTAATTTTACCTTTCTAGTGAAAATTTTTTTGTTGTTTTCCACTTTTCTGAACACTTGGAGAAGTAGCTTTGCCTCACCAAAAAGGAAACGGCTGGTACTTATCCACCTGCAAGTTGGTGTTTTTTGTTTGTTTCTTAAGGTTGTGTGGTTGTGGAGTGTTGGTTTTTTTTTTGTTTGTTTGTTGTTTTTTTTTTTGCCACTACATTCCACTACAATCTACCAAAGCAACACAAGTTGGTGTGGGATTATCATAAACATCACAAAAGTCTCTGTTATGCAATCTTTGCATCTGGACAAATGTGAAGAAAGCCTTCTGAAGGGTATAATCTTAGTCGTGTTCTTGTTTCACGTTTGTGTAATTGACTGAAAGTGTAACTAGAATTTAATAAAAAATTGTGGTACCTACTGTCACTTGTACTGGAAGATGTAAACAACCACAGGTCATATGCAATAATTGTATAAATTGTGAAAATGAATGTATGTAACTGGGTAAAATCTGAGGTTTACATTATTAAAAAAAAGTTTCTTCTCCTTCATAAAATATGAAAATAATTGTGGTGTTGAAATTATTCTTGTGGTTTGTTTTTCCCCTTACCCCTGCTACTGAGTTCTGTTGTGCTCAGCAGCTTGATTTTCATTTGCTTTTCAGTCTTTGCATCTGCAAGCTAGGTGTTCCTTCATCTCTTTTTTTTTTTTTTTTTTTTTCCCCCCCCCCCGAAATGATCAGTGCAATAAGCATTCTCATAGCATTTCAACTAGGACGGATTTTGCACATAATGTAACGTGGTGTTCTTTAGAAACAGGTTCTGGTTTAGAAGATGTGTTTGGTTTGTTTTTTTGAGAACAGAAAAATATCAATTCTGGGTCAAGCTAGAGGCTAAAGTTTGCTGATGTCTGACAATGGCTGTTGCAGATGCTCAGGTGAAGAATATGAAAACCAAAACAAATAGAAGGTCATCTTGAGTTATTAAATCAGGCTCAGATTTTTCTAGCTTCTGAAGGAGGGCCTTAGTTACCAGACTGTTGGCTAATTTGAGATTCCTGAGTTTTGGGGTTTTTTTTCCCCCTCCTTGATTTGCTGTGAATATGTATTACTTAAGGATGTAGGAGTAGAGGGGGAAGATGGAGGTAGGTGAAGTGTTCTTGATTCTTTCAGTAGAAATACGGGGATAAACCTCACAAGCACACCTAACTAGGAAGAAACTTAAAAGGCTTATATGGGTCAGAGCTACAGATAGGGCAGCTAGAACAATCTAGTAACTAGAAATTGCAGACTAAGGAAGAAATACTGTCTTGGGTGTCAAGGGTTTATGTGAATGAAGCGCACAGGCGTGCTTTCTTGGCCTCTCTTTGTTGTGCTGATACTGTACATCTTTTGACACATCTTAGTCAACGTTGCTTTCCCATCCCTCCAACACTCTTTAATGTGCACAGAAATACAGGGACGTACAAAGTGATAAGAAAAATGGGGCCTGTAGGAAACTGATACAGGGTATAGATCAGTTATCTCTGAAATATGAAGTAAAGGTATCTCTTATCTTGCTAGATGGTTTATCTTTTCACCTGCCAGTATATTACGAGCAGTACATAGTGTTACCATGGCTTCTGCTGTTGTTTAACATTGTGCTTTAATCAGATGAAGTCGTTTCAGTATTCCATCTGTCTTGTGTTTTTATTGAAAACAAAATAAAAATAGGTGTTTGTCTGCTTTTTTGTGTAGGTGTTGATGTTTTTTTTTTTCTTTCACTAGATTTTTGTCTAATTAAAAAACCATTCAATTGGTGGGAGTTTTCCACAAATAAAATTTTTTTACTATATCTCCAGTCTTTATGAATATTCAGAGTTATTTGTTATGTGAACTCTGGGTAGAAATAATTTGAGGGTGGGGGGTGGAGGGTTGATTTGGTTCCTATTCCAACTCTATAAACGCTTCACTATATAGGACACTGTTTCAAAATAAGCTGATAAATTAAATAAATTGCCAAAATTCTCAAAATAAAATAAATTTAAGAGATAAATATGGACTCTTACAGTTTAGAAGCACAAAATGTAGAAGTACATAGCAGGGAGTAAGTGATATTAGAAGACAAATATTATAGGGCTTATAGTGTACTACAAATGGAATGAGCTAACAGCATCTGAAAGAGATGAAAAGAACATTTCTTTGCTGTAATTTGTAATAGTACCTCCCTTTAGGTCCCACTGTTCCTGTTTTGGGCCCTGCATTTTAAAATGAGCAGTGGCGGGAGGCGTTTGTTATAGGACAGTAACAGAGGTCTTAAGAAATTTGGCAGGTCTAGAGAGCTTTGAAGGAAATAATTTGTTTAGGCAAACAATAGAGGCAAATATATTTTTAAACATTATTCAAGTATGTAAACGGTTGAGAGAAGAGAACTGTTGATGTCATGTAATCTCCATGTGCAGTTTGTATTTCAGCAAAAACAATTGGAGATATGAGGGGTGCTTCCTAACTCTGAGAGGTGTACTCTGGGAGGTCACAGACTCCCTGTGACTTGAGGGCCCTTTTAGGAAGGGTTTGACAGTCGCCTGCTACAGCTTTGGATGTTTGGGAACCTGCCCTTCCTGCTTCGTAATGCTTCAGCTGGTCCCTGAGATCCTGTCCCGCCTACCTCTCTGTGGTTTCACTGGAAAGAATTCCCATGGCTGTAACAAACCTTGCTTTTGTTGTTACAGCATGTGCTGTTGGTTCTAGCTAATGGCTTACAAATGTTTACAGCATGCAAGTGTTTTACAAGTAGGGATAGTAAAAAAAAAATCTGCTCCTTCATCTTCCCATTATAAACAGGAAGATGAGATTTAATTTTATGTGCTCCGTTGCTAATACTCAACCAGCGTCCCCTGGTCCCTGCACTACTTCCCCATCATTCTCCATGCAGTTCTCCGCTGGGTTCCCTTTGATCTCATTTCTGCATCCTTTACCTTTTTGGGCAAGGGGAAGAACATGCTGCCCTTCTCCCTGTTTGTCTTTGTTCACTGGCAAGCTGAGCAGACCGGAGAACTTGATGTTTCCCTGGGTGAGAACACTGACTTTGGGCTCTCTGCTCTGTTTGCTACCAGTTGCCACAAATTGTGTGAAGCTTTATACCTTTGATGCTTTAGCTCTTCTATCAAACTTGGTTTGGTGAATGAATTTAAAAGTTATTACCAGGGGACAAATCCTGTGTAATTCCTAGAAGAATCTTACAAAAGATAATGCTGTATTGTTGGGAATGACGTTAATTGAAGTTGGTCTGATGTTTCACTGGGTCCAAGGCAGCTTAGGATCTGAAGCCTTTCAATGAGAGTTGAGCACTTAGACTCCGAGGGGGAGAAAAGGAGATGATCTGGAGACTTAAGCACACTCAGCATCATTGGTCGGTTTGTAGAAGCGTGGGCTAACGTGTTTCAGAACTGTGAACTGGGCTTTCCTGTATCCTCCAGGGATACCGTAACTTTTTTTTAACAATAAAATAGATCATGGATTGTCTAAATTAAGAACTTCAGGTCGTGGGAAATCTGTTGCTAATTCAGGAATAAACACCAGATCCTCAAACTTCCTTAATCACAAACTTCATATTTAATTCTGTACTTAAAAGATATTTCTATATTTGTAGAGCTACTATTTTCCCAGCATCAAGTGAGGGAAAGTGTTCAGGAAATATCCTCAAGGATGGCATTTTTCAAATACTAAGTCCATAGTGGTGTGTAGAGCAAACTACTGGAGGAGCCACCTATCATTATCTCCCGGAAAGAATACGAGAACTTCAAGACTGTGAATAAAGTGGAGTTGCAAGGCACGAAAAGTATGCATGCTTTTAAAAAATGTCTTAGTTAACTAAAATTCTTGCAAATCTGGAGGAAAAACTGTGGTATACAGTTACCTGTGTCACACAAGCACTTGTTTGCCAAAGGTAGCAAAATAACATTTTGTCATGAATTGCCCACATTACTTAGTATAAGAGAGAAACTTACATGTCTTCTCTGACTTACCATTCCAGCCATTTATATAGTTTATTTGCATTGATTTTCATACCTAGTCCTATACTTAGATTTTTCCCCCCCACAGCAGTTGTATAAAAAATGCTTTACTGATGCTGATTTTTTTTTTTAACTTCGAACTAACTGTAAGTTGAAGACAATTGCAGCTTTTCCTTTTCTTTAATGCTAGAATTTCCTTGTAACAGTCTCAGTCATCTTTTTCCCATTAAGCTGGTTGAGCAGGTGTTGTCTTTGTTCTGTGCAGATACTTTCATGGCCCCCATCATTGCATTATTTGAGTGCCTCCCAAGTACTTTCCTGAAAACATCCTGCTGGGATAGGAACATATTGCTATCCTTATTCTGTAGATGATCAGCTGAGATATTTGGTGATCTGCCCGTGGCCGAGCTTGAAATCCATGGGAGAGTTAAGAATAAAACCTGCAGTCCCTGCTCGCTGCCTTTGCTAACAGACAATGCTGCCTTCTTTTTTTGCAACAGCTGTGAACTTCAGTTGTATGTTTATAAGATGATGTTGACATTTCCACATCAATTAGTTTATAATTTTGCTACTGCCTTTTCTTGTATGTAACTTTTTTTGTTTGCTTTGTTTTAAAATTGCAGAAAAAATCCTGGAACCTCTAAACTTCTAAGTCTACTTATTTCCCACTTTATCAAAAGAGGAGGGAGGACTATTACTGATTTAATCTGATTTATAAATGTTTAGTAGGGATGATCTGAGGCTGGCACATGTGCTGGAAGTTTATTAGATGTAAGTAAACTGCTAGACTCCAGTAATTAAGGTACTACTGTAGCTGTACAAAAATACAGGGAAAAAAAAATACAGGATGACCATTGTAAACAGCAGTTATTTGACAGCTCCAATTTTCATTTCTGTCAGACCTGAAACTCACTTCAGGAATGATGGACTTTTTCTTTAGTCTTGTCTTCCTTTATGCTGCTTATATTTTGTTCTTTGAGGGGAGTGAATGGTCTGACTTTTCAGAGGTGCTGAGTGCTTGCAACGTCATATTGAGTTTGGAAAACTGTCCAAGAGGCCAATTGCCCTGCATGGTCTTGTTGACAAAGGATCATCAGCGTTTGAAAAAATGGAAATTCATGTTAAAATAGAAAATGGAGTGCATTTTTAAGACCAAATTCTATTCTATAGCAGGTGTGTGTCTGTGTAATGTGAAATGTGATCTCTAATTTGACTGCAAGGTTGCCAGGCTGGATGCAGAAATTACCAAGTCAAATTGTAAGGATTATGTTACACAGCCTGTCACGTCAGGTAAGCATAAAAATCAAAATCCCTTCTGGTCTTAAAATTAGGGTTATTGTGTAGGATTTTGGCTAAAATCAGACTGAGTTCTGTTAGCTTCCAGAAAAGAATTACCATTTTGTCTGATGTGAAACTGTAACACTACAGCATTGAGCTGCGTGGTGGTAGTATAGCAATGACCTTGAACAGTGAGCATCCTACTGGGGTGAGCTGGAAAGCCAGTCTAGCCTGTATTATTTTATTATGCTAGACCTCCTTCTCCTATTTAAGAATGAATTGGTTCCACACATAATGTGCTGAGCTGTTGCCAGTGCTCTTTTTTTGTTAAGTAATGATCTTAGAAAGTAAAATGTCTTTAGTCTTCCCTTACCTGTTTAACAGCAGTGAGAATAATCTTGTATTTCACCAAAACTACAAGTGTTTAGTTTCCAGCATCGTGGATAATTGGTGGTTTCTCTAAAAAGACTTGAACAATTACTTGGTATAGAAAAATGGCTCTTAAAGAACTTCTCTGTAAAATCAAAGGTGAAGGTGTTAAACCCAGACAATAAAACTTAGATGAAAGTAGGCAGCAGAAGGGGCCATAAGAGGAGCAGATTGTCCTTTAAGCTGCACTGTGTTGTGTAAGGTGTTACCTCTCTCTTTGTCTAATCAGATTTCACGAAGAAAGCAAAGCTATTCTTTCCTGATGTAATTCAACCGGAGCCCTCCGCTATAAAGCACCTGCCTTTCTTGCTTTAGATATGGTTGAGAGACCCCAGGTTTTGATAGGAGTTGGTTAATCCCTAACCCAAGCATGTGACCACAGCAACACCTGCCATGCAGGTGAGCTTTTAGTCTCGTTAATATACAAATACAGTTATAGATTTTTGTATCAACCTCGCACACATACACACCCAATGGTGATCATCAAAAGTAGGAGAATTTAATAAAATGGGATTGTAAACGTCTAATGTACTTTTTGTTGGGCAATAAAATTGTCCACACGTTGTAATTGAGGTCTGAAGTTAACTTGCTTGCTGGGGCCTCTCTAGGGTAGATTACGTAGACTAGTAGAGCGCACAAAAAAAAAAAAAAAAAAAAAGTTGTTCGTGCTCTGCTTTTCCTCCTGGTTTGTCCACTCGCCTTTCCTCCTTAACTCTGTCTTGGGTTGGTGCCCACTGTATTATCTACTGCCATCAAATGTTTTAAAATTAAGCACACATTTGAAACATCTGCTTGATTGAGACCCTCCACGGTGACTATTAAGCTTTTGCCTCTGACATTTTCCAAAGTCCTTGGTTCTCTTCTCATCTCCTGAGTGACCCTGATATAGTCCCCTGGAGATCTGTAAAGCAGGCTCCTGTACTTCCTGAGTGTGCAGATACTGGAAAGTGAAGTTTGGGCTAAAGGTTCATGCTCGGGCTTAAATTTTCTAAAACTCACCTACATTGTATAGGTGGCCGCTGTGAAATTTAGATCTGGAGCTTCTTAGATTCAGTTCTGTCCCAAAGTTTCACGCGTGTGATTTCTGACTTGCACAGAGAGAAATGTTAACCTAGCTTTCCACCAGCTACATCATAGATGTTTGGGGAGGACTACATCTAGTTTACTAAATGAGGAAGAGTTGAATACAATCCCGTACAGATAAAGTGATGGTTCAGATAAGAGGGGTTGTGACTCATCAATGTATGTAAGGATCCCACTGAGAAGGAGTTAATTTCGTTGTTTCAGAAGGAATTTTGCAAGATGTGTGCCAGCTCCGTTGCCGTATGACTGCATTTTCTGTGGGCACCAGCGTGTTGGTGTGCTGACAGACTTTTACCAGGAAACAGCACTAATGTTTTACAGAACACTGCTGTATTGTTTTACAGAACAAACTCTTGATGGGATATTTGTGAGGATCTAGCTCTGCTATTTCATTTCTGCAGCAGCTTTCTCCCCTGGCGAGTTTACACTAGCTTGCACCCTTACGTGAGACTATCCAAGGGGTGTTACGGTGCCCCATGACCTTCCTTAACACTGCTTTTCCAGGGCCTTTGGTGATGGCTCTGCTGTTATGTGACATGATTGAGGTGGGCTTACCAGTGGGGTTAGTGGGACTGGAGCCCTCTAACAGCATCTGCTTTGCCATGTGTGCTTCAAGTCATTTCACAGGGGTATGGTCACAGCACTGCACGCTCTTTCTAGCTGTACTGCATCATCTCTGCTGGTTCCTTGGGACTTAAAAGTTAATACTCCTCTGGAAGACTGTAGTGGGTCAGACACGGTGCTCTAAAAATACTTTTTGAATATATTTTAAAAAGCTGAGTTATGTGACCTATCGCAGAAGGCGCTGGGAGGACACCACGTCTGCTCTGTAAGCTCCTTGGGGCAGAAATCTTATCTCTTGCAGTCACAATAGATAAAGGGAAGAAGACATGGAAAGAACACTCGTACATATTGTTTTTTCTTTTTGGGCATGACAGGATGTTTTAAATTCTCTGGTTGTGACTGTAGCCAGCAGAGGGAGTTCAAGACACCATTTCAGCCTCCAGCCACCAGGTTGGGCTGTGCGATCAGCGCTTCTGGATGCACTTAGGGGAACATTCCCAGCATAGTTCAGTGCTGGGGCCTGAAAAAAGGGTTTGGAATACAGTTGGGTTTTATTTTTATGCAATAACGTCAGAAGGTATGTTTTGAGGCAGTGAATTATCAGTAATAGACATCTGTTTGCAGCAAAATGTTTGTATCTTGAACACTTCTGCATTGTGCTTGGTATGAAAATGTAAGAGGAGAAAAGTGAAACTTCTTACCAACTGGCAAATCCAGTTTTATTGTTCCATCTGGATGAACTACAGCTAAATACCATTAACTGATAATGAGTCACAAAGCAATCTTTGATCTTTGAGAACCCCAGAGAACATCAGTGGACAAAACATTTTGAAAATAACATCTAAATTTTAACATGATTAAATTTTCTTGTAGACAGCTCTTGGGAAAGAAGTTAATTCTTTAGGATTTTTGTGTATATTCTACGACCTGTATGTTCTGGTGGCAGAGACATTCTGCTACATCTGATGTGCCAAACAAGAATAATAATGAAATATGTGAAAGTAAATCAAGCACTGCTGGGCTTCCTTTAAACCTGTAATTGTGGTTCCTCTGTATAAGAAGTTTTCAATTAAGCATTCATCTGTTGAGCAGTCAGGGTCTTTTATATCATCTCAAGTTGATAACTGAAAATGTAAACCCCATTTTAAAGTCATTCACTGTATAAATTGGTCCTGCAAATTTGAAATCTTACTAATTTGAGCAGATGCACGTGTTGCTGCCCTAGCAATCTGGACAAATTCTTCAGAACTGAGGGGCTTGTTCTTGTGTGGAAATACATATTGCCAAAAACTTCTTTGCTAGTTTCTTTAATTTCTTTAAATCAGCATTCTGCAAATATATATTTTTACTGCAAAGAAAGCCGAAATGTTTAAATGTTTGAACACTTAATTATAGGTGGAGTGAATGTCAAGAGACAAGTAACAGCATTTCCTTTTTCACTTAAACCTGATGGGCTGCCGCTTGTGTTTATATATCATCACAAACTTAATTTAGATGTAGTAGCTAGGACTAAAACAAGTTGTGCTTTGTAAGGAGACCAAAGAAAGAAACTGAACAGTCCCTGAGTGAAAACAGTGAGGGGAATCGGCGTGTCTGGCATTGACATAATACTGCAAAATCAATGCTTTGATCGACTGTAAAGCATAACAGCTGTGTGAAAGGTTTGGGTGGTTAGCTGGCATTATCTCCCGTGTAGAGGAAAGTACATTGTAAACCAGTAAAAGTTAACTGCCAGAGCACAATGATGGTTTTGTGACTGGGGATTCAGATAAAGTTTTGCTTCTGTTGGCAGAATGATAAAAAGGACTGGGGCCATTTGCATACAGGTGAGGAAAGGCGGCGATGTCCCATGTTACACCACAGGTATGCCAAGTGCCTCAACTAGAAGTGCTGCCCTTTATTTACCTTGAATTTTTTTATTTTTTTTTTTTTTAACCTGGTTAGATACCGAGTGTAAGACTTGGGAATGGGCAATACCAGGAGAAGTCATAGGGTGGCAGCAGAGCATTTGCCACTGAGCACGGCTTCCCAGCAAAGTACCCGCAGGGAGGAGGGAAGTTCTGCCTAACTTCGGTGTCGGGGAGTGGAAATGAGATCTCAGAACGGTGTCTATGGGAGAGAGCACTCTGAGTTTGAGACAGCAGATTTCTCTGCAAAAGTGTGTTTATGTGTGTGTATATGTATAACACACAGATTTGTGTATATACTTGTACACGTAACTCTACGTCTCTGCGTGGCGTCTGCAGGTTCTAGCTCTGTGATAGTGGTGAGGAGCTTTAACGTGATTGCTACAACTACCAGCTCCCAGATTAGATCCCATGTCCCTGGCAGTTCAAGCTTGTTCCTAAGATACACAGCTTGGTGCAGGTGTGAATAAAGCCATGTAATAGTGCTAAATTACTTTTCTGCTGGAAGCAATCAAGTGGGTCTGTGAATGTGACCAGCAATATCCACTTTCACCAAAACTGATAGTTTTTATTAGTAGTGTCTCTCTGTAACAAAAGTATGAGAAGCAGGTGAGTTAGTACTTATTATCCTTTTAAGGAGTTAACCTCTCCATATTTATTCTACAATGCAAATGTTGAGCCTTTTTGGACTTCCCACAGGCATCACAGACAGGCTGGCTTGAGAATGGCATGTCCCTGCACCAGAGAGGGACTTCTGATTCACAGCTCTTACTGAGCACTGAGCTGAGTGGGAGCTACCAAAACCTGGACTCAAGATCTTGCCTCGGTAACACTGAGTTTTTCTGAGCTACTCTGATGTCTGTTTGGTTCAGGACTCATCTGGATTTGGGAGTCCCTGCTGAGGCCAAGGCCAACAGCCCATAGAAATGAAATATTGCCTCTGAAGTAGAGCTACCCTGTTTCCAAGCTCTCACTGAGCTCAGAATTCAGTGCTTGCTCCTCCATCTCCAAAAGTTATTATCTCGTACCGGTAAGAGGCAGCATTTCCTGGGTCCCAGCTCCCTAGGAGCCTTAGCCCCTTGTTCACTGGTGGCGTATGGCCTTTTCAAGGAATAAGGGGGTTTGGCTCCTGCAGAGCTTAATAAAGCTTATTTCTACACCCTGTTTTGAGTAGTGTTGGGAACTCTTTGAAGAAAGATGTCACTAAAATTATATTACTATTTTGTCTGTACGTATTACTGCTGGAGGTGGTTATTAGAAGTTAACACATCAGTTGGAAAAGGCATCCGGTGTCCCCTGCCCTGGAAAGCTTACAAAATCAGGCAAGAAGCAATGTGTGAAAGGAAATCTGTTCAGTTATAGGAGGATCTCATTATTGTTTTCTTTAGTTTTACCCATTCCAAGCAAGAAGACGTGGCATGGAGGTGAACTCTGGAAAACCCGCAGCAGGAAACAAATTCCACGTTTTCAATCTTCACCAAGTACACCTGGATTTGATCCTTTGTGATGAAACGCTACCTCTGTGTGTTTGTGCCTCTGTGTCTGGGAAGCGGAGAGGGCAGGGCGTTGGAGCAAACACAGATGGGTTCAGGTGATCTCCACTGTCATAGTAACGCAGAGGAGGGGGCAGTCTGAGGCATCAGAGCTGATCTGGTAGGTCCAAATGAGCACATCTCTCTCAGAAATGATGTAAGGTGCTTTCTGTGAGAGATGTAAGCTACCACATCCCTTAGGGAGCAGTTAGGAGTGTTACAGCCAAGGGAGCTGCCTGGTGGAAGGCACAAAGGTGAGAATGAGGAAAGATGGCAATGATGGTGTGATGGCAGTGAGACTTCATTCCTTGGATTTGGACCAGATTTTGTGAGGTTATTTCATGGGGTGATCTTGTTTTATCTGCAGTGATTTAATTACAGTGACTTCAGCTCACTCCTGTCATTTCTCTTATTAGCTGAAGTAATTCCCCTGTTAATTGTTGCATCCGCACAGCTCTGTGTTTATTTGTATTTGTCTATACAGGGGCAAAATATTCTCTCATGCAGCGTTTCACTGTTTGCTTCCATGCATTGTGTGAACTTCTGCAGAATGTTAAGGTGCAGACCAGAAATGACAGGAATTATGGTACTGATGGTCAAGTGTATCAACTCTTACGATACCTCTCTGTGTGTACTAGGAAGGTAGTCATTGGTGAGAACGTGATGGTAGAAACAACATTGAGCTTTTTATCTGTAGAGAATTTATTTAAAGCCACTTTGGGATTATGTCAGGCTCTGGTGATTAAAAGAATTGGTGTTAAAATGAAGGTATCTAACAGGAGTGCTGTCCATTCTTTGTTTGTAGTACCCGTAGTGGAATTTTCTTATTTTCTTTTGGACAAAGACACTGGTTGAGGAAAGAGGCTGATACTGGAAAAACTTATAAGGCTATTTATTAGAAGTCCATTATAACTGTTCTAGTACTGGTGTTTCACGTCATTTTCAAGACTGCACTGCTTCTGTCTCTTTGAGGAGTCAGCTCTCTAAATCTCAACTTTGTAACCCTTAGTTAATTAATAGTTTTTTGGAACAAATTGCCTCTGGCTTTCATTTTCTTCCCATTCAGGGATTTGTCAACCTGCTTGCAGAAAAAACACAGTGCCTATTGTCCTGTGCCTATTTTACATGCTGACAATGGAAAAACTTTCTTTTTCCCACAAGTTTGCAATGACATTCCTGCCTTCTCTAGGGGTTACTTCAAGAGGATAACCACCGCTTCCTCCCAGTTAAGCTTCCTTGTGTCAAAGATATTTGATGGTTTCCAGTGGGTGGAAAAGAGCAGATTGCAGGCTGATAATTGCACGTGTACCTCTACAGGCTGTTGCGAAGGATGCTATCTCAGGGTAAATCTCTAGCAGACATAAAATCATCATGTTAACACAATAGCATGAGGATCTGTACGACAAGCACCGACTGGTGCGTGGAGCCCGTACAGCCTCAGTGACTGCCACCACGGGTCAGATCTTCCTCAGGAATTCCTGAAGGTTCCCTTGGATCTGCCTTGGATTTAACAAGAGTGCTTCCAAACCTCGCGTGTTTAAAAGGGTGATTTTTAGGCTCAGTGACTTGCCTATTTTAATGAAAATTCAGTGCGTGCTCAGGGAAGGTCTTCCGCTCTCCTTGCTGCATGCCCTACTGAGTTGGGTTAAAACCAGGACTCTGTATTCTGAGAACATAGCCAAAGGTGGAAACTTGAGCTTCATGGGAAAGAAAGCAGATTCTTTTGGCATCTCAGAATGGGCTAGTGCTTGCAATAACCCAATACGTTTTTCCTGACTAGAAGGCTGGGATTCTCAGTTCCTCCTGCTTTCTTAGGAGTGGTAGAAATTTGCCTACTACTCTGCAGATTTTGTGGTTAAATTGCTTTTGAGCTGTTCTGCAGAAGAGGAAATTATTTCTTGATTCTAAGTCCACTGAAGAGTCTGAAAGATTTCCACTGGTTTAAGCGGCCTTTGGTCAGACATATGATGTACTATGAAAATAGCAGAGAATGTCCCTGTGGGGTTTTTTTTGACCTTAAAAGCAGATTGGCGACATACCTATATATTTGCCAAGTGCTTTGCCATTAAGAAAATGAAGTAAATGGTTGCTATATAATTATCAGTAAAAAATATTTAGATATTGAACATGTTCAGAAAAAGTTTTTTTCAAATGATTTTCGGGGTCTCTTCCTGAGTCTTTTGAAATTCTTCTATATCCAAATGTGGTCTCTCATAGGGTATTTTTTACAAATGGAATGTTTTCCTAATTGTATTCAGGCAGTTCAATGAAGAGAGAAGGGTGGTTGTGAACAGGTATGAATCACTCCTAAGTACCCTGAAAAGAGAAATGAGCAAGACTTGAATAAAAACAAATTGGCCACCATGATTTAATATTTCAGAGATGCCTAGAATAAAAGTGTGATTACATTTCATGGAATAAAATTTGTTTGAAATAAATGTTTCTCAAAAGAATTGGTGATTTAGGTTCTCTAACGTCTGGCATGTTTGTGATGTGCTTTCTGGGGTTCCTTTTGCAAAGATGAATAAATATGATTAATATCACTCTGGAGAGCATTTACCTAGAGGAAAGGCAGTTTCTTTTTATTGTCAACTTCCACATGGTAATGACTAGAGGCTGGTTAAGATCAGGGCCGTGTTGTATTTGCACACAGAACAGTAAATAATCCCTGTCCTAAAGAAACTGCAACCTCAAAAGGCAGCAGGAGGAAAGGGACATTCAGAGAAGGAGTGATATAATAAAATAACATTAATTTCAGTGTTGTGTTTTTTCTTTTTGAGATAAGGTATGTTCTGGGGGAAACTAAGTGGATTGGTGAAGGAAAGGAGCTGGCGGAGCCTGCGCAGGAGGTAAAGGATGATGGAACCAAGCTGAGATGAAAAACCTGAGAAAGGTGGAGAAAAAGGTATCAGACAATGCTGAGTCAGAGCCTCTGAATGATCTCTGACTGGGGAACACTTTTCTTTCTGTTGAGAAGCATATATTTGTGTGTATGTATGCACCCATGTGCTCAACAGCAGAGCACACAGATCTCTCCACGTGCACTTTACTACTGGGTTCTCAGGAAGCGTCTATGTGAATATTTACCAACATTCTCATCATTGTACTAGGTTTTTATTTTTGTCTTGGGAAAAGCATGAAAGACACAATATCCAAGAAATATACTCTTTTGAACCTGGCTTCCCATGGTATACGCTGCCTCCTTAGTGCTTCCTGGCTTGTGGACACAAGATGAGATGCTGCCTCAATAGTGACAGTGACAGAACTCCAGCGTGGTCAGTGGTGGAACATCTCATGGTTTGAGGGGAAGTTCTGACTCGATGTAAGGCAATGGAATGTTTGATGGCAATGGTTTTGAACCAAAGCGTATGAAGCCAGATCAGTTTTTCTATATGTCATGGAGTTCAGCACAGTTTGGGTTTCTGAGATCCTCAGATCCTTTTCAAAGCTGTATACATTTTGTGTCTCTCTTCAGAGACAATTTATTTCCTGGACAAGCTCACCATTCAGAAGTCAATTTGGAGTATAAGGGTTCTTGTTTTCAGTATCTCAAAAGTGTTACAGTCTAACCACAAAATTTTGATTATTCTCCTCCTCATTCATTGACGGGGGAAAAAGAACAGGTAAATGGGAAACTCTGAGTTTCAAAAACCAAAGCACCCAAGGACCTACTCTCTTTGCAGGAAGCATCTCTGCTGAAGTGCTCAGAAAATGCAAGGGCATGAAACACTATAAATTTTTTTTCTTCTAATTGGAGATGGGTTTGGAGTTATTTTTTTCATTTAGCCAGGAAGGTTGATTATCGTTAATAATGCTACCTCTAATGTTTCATTGTAACCTCATTTTGAGGAAATGTTTGAGCATTAAGCATTTTTCCCACAGCAGTGAAACAATGTACCTTTGCCTGCCAAAGATCACATTCACGTGTATCCTCCTCCTTCCTGTAGCTGGAAGGTAAAGTTTGGAATTTTTCCAGTAGCCCAGCTGCCAATTTACCATCATTGATCATTATCAGGAGTGGTTTGACTGAGGTGTCTGATGTATTCTTGGCTGTATGTGATAAATGAGCTGTACCAGGGCTTGGGGTCCTGCTCGTACTGGTTTATGGAATGCTGCACTTCCTAACCCATTGTGGTTTGCTGAGAGAGCTCCTCTGATATAATTAAGTTGTAGTGCACTGATTAGTTGGGGGGTGTGCGTGTGATGGAGGGGAAGAGTTTGCTGGCATCCACACTATAAAGAGAACACCTGATCCAGTTCCTTGGCACTCCGTCGAAGTTCAGCTATTGAACTCAGTGAGAGGAGGCACATGCCCAGTGCTCTTTTGACTCAATATTCACCTCTGTGTCCCCAGAAGGTTACACTGTCTGTTAAGGCATTATGAGATTCTGTGAGTCACTTGCAGTTAGAATAATCCTCAGACAGCTAAGTAGAAAGAAGGAAAAAAAAAAAAAAAAAAGAGGGAAAACGAAGTCTATCAGAAGCTCTTGGTTCAGTTGAAAAGAAATCATATTTTTGACACATGAAGGTACCTCATAGTATTTAGTACCTTAGAGTTTACCAATAAGTGAGACTGCAAGAACTTATCACATTGCATTATCAAACTGCATTGATAATGCACAAGAAGCTGTAAGTACTCTGGACGCTGATTTGAGTTAATTTCTAAAACCAAAATTTCATCACTAGTGAGATTTTTTTTTAAATTTTTTTTTCTGTGACAGCTAAGCACTTAGACTCAGCATCACTCTTCGTATCAATGCCTTGTTTCGGCCGTGTAGCTAGTAAGCTAAGATATAAAACCAGAAGGAATTTTAAAAATCCAATTGATCTTAGTATTTTACGATCCTTCTATTTTGATTTAGTGATGCTTGTTTCATTTTGAGTTTTTCTGTTCTGCATTGTTGGGATTACATATGCCATACGAGAATTTGTTTAAAGATCATTTTTACTGGAAGTAAAATAAAAACTGGAAATCTTTCTGTTATTCTAAGGCTTTATAAGAGCTTGCTTGTACAAAGTCTAAATTTGGAGCCAGATTTAACTTGTCCTTTGAAACAATAATAGCCTCAGAACACTGCTAATAAACGCTGGAGGATTTGTCGGTACTCAAACACGTTTGAAGGTATTTGAATTGTGTGCCAGACTTAACCTGTATCCTGGTGGAGTTCAGGCTAGAATCTATGCGTCTGCATTGTACGTCCCTACACAGCCGATCATTCAGCATTAGGTGCGTAAGAGCCATCCTTATTGTTCACAGCAGTCCAAACTTTTTAACGTTTTCATGATTGATTAATCATTTGTTAACCCTTTATAAACCATTTATAAATGTACCTTGAATAAAAAAGGGTGACCATTCAGTTTTTTCCTCAGGTTTAATATTAAAGGCAAGTCCAAGGTCAAGATGGGCACAGGGAGGCTTTAGAGAGCTGGTGTAGTTTATATTTTGGCCAGTCAGCTGAGGAACCACGTGGAACTAAAATTAGTAAAGTGTGTGCAGTGAAGAAAGTTCACACGGTGTAATATGCTGTGGGCAGTATTAGCGTTGATTTACCCAATCTGTTAATGGTGTGGTCTGTCTAGACCTTTGGAACATTCCTCAGCTCCTTATTTAATGTAGGAGGAATCATTTCTGAAATTAGCATATAAATTGTCCAGAGTCAGCAGCCCTTTAAAACAGTGTTCTACCCTTGTGTTGTGGCACAATAACTGTTTAAAAAAAAAAAAAAAGTCGCAGTCAGGCATGATTCTTCTCATGAAGAAGCTCTTGCATGCTGAAAAAGTGCATAAAGCTGAGAAAATTCATGAAGTTTTAAAATGGGGAAATGGTCAGGATTTGATCCGGGTAAGCTGTGTTCATTTAGTCGTGTTAATAAGGACAAGAGTGTTCTGATAAGGAAACATCTGGCAAGGTCTGTTCATGTAGAAGGTTTACGTGTATGTAATTGAAACTGGAGGCTTTTCTGACTTTGACATTCAATTTTTTTCTTTCCTTGGTCTTCCACATAACTTGTATAGAAGCCATGCTGGATGGTGCATTCATTCCAGGGCTCCATCCAACCGAGAACACGTCTGCTCCCGGTACCGAACACCAGGCTGTTGCAGAAAGGAGCTGCAAGGAACCTGTCGGAGGCAAATCCTCCTCCCTGGCTTTTGCTCTTTGGTGGGCTCTTCTGCAGCCCTTCCTCATGGCGTGGCAGGTTCGTTTGGCGTGAACCTGAGATGACCACATGGAGCAGTGAAGCCAATAAAATCTTTGTGCTCCAAGATCATGTGTTCTGAGCATGCCATGTACTTGACAGAAAAACTATTCCAGGAATGTTGCTAGAGAGTTTTATATGTTTATTTGGTACTTATTTTTTGTCTCCCTTGCTCCAAAAGCCAGGTGCTTTAATCACAATGAAATCAATTGCCCAGGTCACAAAGAAATGGAAAATGATGTAATTACAGAAACTCCTAAAAATGATCTAAAATAACATTTTCATATGTAACTGAATAGCAGTTCTAAGTTGGGATATTTCCTTACCTCCCAAGGGTTAAATACTGAATTTGTTACTGAAAATGCCTTATTAAAAAAGCTTTTTCCATTCCAGAAAGGTTTGGCTTTTGGCCAGGAAAGCCTCCAAGATGCTGGATCTTAAACTTTTCATGGTCCCAGTATCCATCCTGTATGTCACCCCAGTGTTCTGAAGGAAACGTGTTTTGGAGGCAAGAGGGAGAGATTTTTTTTTTCCCTAGTAAATAGGGAAAAACTGTTCAAGAAGGAAAAAACCCAACAAAACAAAACCTAAACCAGCTCCCTCAGAACAAAATAAGTTGCTTACCTGAGGCTAGAGTAGCACGAGAAGCATCATTTTGTAAATACTTCATCCTCTCTTCCATTCAAATAACTTTCGATTTTTGTATAAAATAACGTTTGAGATACTTTACACATGGGCAGCCCCAGTGACGTTCTGACCGTGATTCCGTGTTTCAGCTGGTTTTACTTTTAGCGTGAGGATCTCAAAGCAGCAGTCATTTGTTTAGGCTTGGTTTGCTTTTATTATAAACTTTATTAAAAAAAAAAAAAAAAAGGACTCGGATGGCTAAACACAGGCATACTGATAGGTGCAGAGTTACGTGCGGTGAGCAGGGTTTGTGTCCTGTGCTAGCGCTCTGCCTGGCACAGGGAGGCCTTGGCTGGTGTCCGTGGGCTGTAAGCTTGATGCAGAACGAAAAACACGGCAACAACGTGACAGGCAAACGGTATGGCTTGGAGTAGAACACGGGAGTCCTGGCTTTCATTGGTGTGTTCCAGTTGGGGTGAAACGGGTACACCGAGCCTTCTCGCTGCAGCGAGCGATAGCGGTTAGTTTGTGACCGTGAGCTTAGCAACCGAAGTCTTGCATTTATTTCACGGGCTTTAGAGAGTGATCCAAAGATAACAGCGCTCGAGAGTGTCAGAATGTCCTGGATGAATCAGAGCAGGCTGCTGCTCATGCGGACGTGAGGGGGACCGCGGCGCTTTCGGGCAGGCACACATTCGGAGAGGGGCTGTGCAAAGTCTCAACGCGCTTCTCTAGGCACCCACCGCCGGTGTTGGGATGGCACGTGTGGCTTTGACAAGTAGCCCTGAGGCACCGGACTTGGGACTGTTTCACTCAGGTTGTGGCCCAAGTCAGACCCCATCCTGTGACACGAAAACTTGCTGCGTTCACTGCAAGGACGGGTGGTGTTTGTGGGGCACAGGATGATATTTGTATGGTCTGCATGTTGTAAGAGCCACATTTTTTTTGAGTAGTCCCCAGTGGAAAAAGGGCTTTGAATTTTCTTATCTGTGCTCCTCTGGTATTTTGCGGCTTGTGGTAAATGATGTATGCTTGTTTTTACGTTTGCCTTTTAAAGTATTTCTGCTTCAGT
>NW_010103033.1:254315-266070 GCF_000699245.1 Pterocles gutturalis | reverse complement strand
GGGCTCCCCCCCCCCCCCCCCTTATTACTCAATTTAATTGGAATTATGGTGCCTATCAAAAAGTATTACTGCAAGGTGACCTGGAAATAATCATTTCCTTTCATCTACACCAAACATTTGTAGATCGTTAAAATGTCACAAATAAAAAAGTCTTATTCACAAAGAAATGGCTTTATACGAGCACAGTAAAATATGAGATTTCATTATATACGAAAAGGCTATGTTTTGTATTCCTGCTTCACAGAGCAAACCTCCAACACATGTGGAATGCATGGCAGGATGTCGGACCCTCTCAGGGCTGTACACAGATATGTGAAGGGGAAGAGGAGGGGGGAGGAAAGAAAAAAAAAAAAAAAAGCCCTTGTGGGTCTGAGGAAACGACCCCTTTCAGTAACAAATGGAGCATGTGCTCCGGGTCTCTGGGAGGATTTGTGCGGGGATCTTGCTCTCCATGTGCGCGCATTCCTCCGAATCAGACAGGTGTTAAAGTGAGACGGTGCCCAGAGGATGCAGCACCCTCGTACGCTATCAGCAGCCTAACCACATGACGGATCCGAAAGCAGCCAAGCACAACTGCTGAGGGGTTTGCCAAGGGGTTAGATGCCAAATGCTGAGAGAGTATCCGTGCCAGCTTGGCACCTTCAGGCCATGTGGCTGCTGCTGGCACGGAGCTGTCATTGTAATGTGCTGGGGAGAACGGAACCAGAAACTGTCTTAATAGTTCCTTGTGAATGAAGATCTCTTATTGTTGTGAATATAGAATATTAATTACCTTACAAATGGGTTTGAGAGGCTGTGCGTGGCTTTGGCGTCTGTCCAGACTTGCAGTGGCGAAATCAGAGGGTTGCCTCCTGGCAGCTGAATTTATTTATGTGCCCCCCAGCATCCCACTGCAAATAAAAGAGGAACTATTTGCAAAAAAAATTTGACATCTGGGGAAAGATGTTCATTGGCCTCTGGGGTTTGGATCAGTCCCTGAGCTGGTGCCTTAGGAGTGGATTTAACCAATGCTGTAATCTTTTGGCACCTGTTGCAGTTTTTGGCAGTGGCACAGGACAGCTTTGATTGCACTGTGGCTGGAGTAGCAAGCATATGTCTAATGCCCATCCCAGAAAGAATGACTTAGTGCCCTCAACGCCTTTCCTATTGTTTTTCTTCCACTTTCTCTTCTCTTATTTATCAAGCTGCTGTTAGTAATTATCATTCCATGCAGACAAGCACCTATGAGCATCTTTAAAGCAAGCAAATCAAGGACAAGGCAAGAGGAGAACAAGAACCGGGAGAATTCTGTGTTATCAGATTCCGGCTGCTTTTTGCATTTGATTTTGGATTGTTTGGCCCTGAATCTTGAAGAAGTACGGTAGACAAAGGATTACAGGCAAAATGATCCATTTGCTAGTGTCTGAGATGTAATCAGAAGAGCAGTATTTGGGTTTATAAATATGTTAATCAAAGTAACCAAGTATGAATCTTCAAGCAGAGAATTCCGTGGACCCATTAAAGGAAGTTTCTGCCGACATGTCTCTGTACTGATCGCACGTCTGTAGGTGGCTGCCGTCCAGCAAAGCTCTTAAGTGCATGCTTAACTCTCAGCACAGCTTGGCTACAGTCATGTTGCTAACTTTGGCATGTGAGCTTTTATGCGTTTGGGGCGTTCGCGTGCCTAGTGCTAAGCACATGCTTATATGCCCTTCTGGATAACTAACTTTCTTGTGTCCTACAGGCCTGCAGCCAGGAGTACAAGTCCAGTTTCCACCTCGGTTTCCTGCTCCTGTAGAAGGTATTGAAGATGACAATAGGGCTGCACACCATCTATGTCTCTGAGGCTTTTACCCTTCATTTGAACATCACTGAAATACAGAGGTACAAGCCCCTGAATAATGATACGAAGGCTACCAGTACTGCATGTGCTTTACCTTTCCTGGTGCCTTAGAATCAGTCCAAGGATTCCCAGAGATGTCCTGAACATAGTCTAAAAACTGTTAATCAAGATGCATTGTTGATTTTCTGAAGGTGTCTGTCTATAAGGCACTGCAGTCACCAGAGCAGTTCATCAGGCTCTGATGGACAGACTCGTTCTTGCAGATTCGATCAGTAGGCTTACCAGATATAATAAGATTCTCCATAAAGGCCCACACTGTTTTCAATCACTATTTTAAATCTATTAGTAGTGTAGTCTGTGCAGAATTGAGTGGTGTTTGTTGAAAATGACTCCAAGTAACCCAGGCAACATTGCAGCCAAGGCAGAGGGCATAGTGGGAAAACAGCAGGCTCCGATATCACACTGAAAATCCACATTGCTGCATCGCAGTAGTATGTGTTTGTACCGATGGATAGCATGAGAGTTACGTGTGTTAAAATTTATCATTGTGTTTCCTGACTTGTGAAAAGTCAGTCTTGAGAGCTGGGGTAATCAGATTTGAAAAGAAAGTTGTTGGGTCCTTATGGTGGGTCTTGGAATTACAACTCAGCAAGGTCTTGGGCTTCCCATCTACCTACAGATCTCAAGCGAGATGATCAGAGATAAAGACAGCTCAGCTGATAAAGCTCTTAAATGATAAATAAGGAGAATTTAATGAAATATAACCTAACTGTCACAGTTCAGAACTCATTAAGTACCCCTGTCAATGTGTCTGGTTTAGGGGAAAAAAAATAAAAAGGGAAAGGAAAAATTCCATCAGTAACAAATAACTGTACTCATAACTAAAGTCCAAGCAAGCAAACTCTGCGAAATATTCTCGTGTGTGCAGTTCAGAGTCCACTCGGATATTTTTTCCGGACTACTGTCTACATCAGAAAGCTGCTGGACAAATAACTTTGATTCTCTCCAGTAGGTTCTTGGTATGCCTGAGGTGGGATTCCAAAAGAGGAATAGCTGACGAGTTGTTGTGTTTTGTTTTTACCCTCACCAAACCCTGTTTGCATTACGGGGATCTTGGTGCATCTCTGGCCTTTGGTACCTGTAGAAATTTATTTTAAGGAAGTTAATTTCTTGGAGATTAAAAAAAAAATTCTAGCTGTGGAACAAATACCCTGTTGTGAGAAAGTTCTTATCTGCTGCATTAAAATAATTGACAATGGCTTTCTAAATAGTCCAAAGAAGTTCACTTATGGGCCATGACCCAAGTTTCTTAAAAAAAACCAAACCAAACCAAAACAAAAAAAACCCCCTACAACCAAAAAATGCAAGTTTTAGAAATACTTTAAAATATCTTTGTCCAGCTTTTTGCTCCTGGAGGAGGAAGTGAGATATTTAGAAAGCAGCACATGTGACAGATGCTGCCCAAGATGCTTAACACATTACTTAAAGATGCTCTGTGACCATCATGTTGTGAGTAATAAAAGAATGTGAATGGGATGGAAGAGGAACAGCCCAGATTTGCCGTAACCACATCTGTAGCCTCACCACTTTCACATGATACAAAGAGGTCAACAAATTCCTGCCAGTTCCTGGAATATTTTGTAGGCGTATCTCTGCAGCGCAAGGCAGCATCGGCTCAGGGAGCCCTCGGGTTACCTCCCAGTGAGCTGGCATGTCTGGAGATCACCGCACAGGGATACAAGCTTCAGTGCCAGAAACAGTAAAGCTCTGTTACTGCCATACATAGTTAATGAGCCCGGGTGCCACACCGAGCAAACACAGCTATATCGCTTCTGGTTCTGCAGCGAAGTTAATTGAGGCTGGCTTGGGGATCTTTGCCCCGATGTGCGGTGCAGACATACCCAGGAACGCACTCCTATTGTTGACTGAATACTGTATTTTCTTATAAATGTAGCAGGAGTATAATTGCAGGGTGGAAAAAGAAGGCCAATATACATTCACTTCACTTTAGAAACTAAATGAAACCTTTGACTTAACTCACTTCTATATAGCAGCTCCCTGCAGGCATTTCTACAGGCTTCATTAGAGCCAGCCTAGAGGCCACGGAAAAGGTCTCACAAAAGACTAGCCAGGAAGCCAGTCACAGCCCCAGATCCTGCTGCTACAGAGCACAATCTGCCTCTTGGCACCTCGGGCTTGCAGCTGCCAGGCACTCTCCTTATGTGGTCACTGGTGTTGGCTCGGAGGCTGGAGCAGATCGCCGAGGAGGGCGAAGGGGGAACACATTCATCACTGCCAGCGCCGAGCGGAGGCAGTGCCAAGTCACTGTGTAACCAGGCACATGTGCCAGTCCGCTCAGTAACTGGATTGCTATTCCAAAAATTAAAGCGGTGTCTAGAAAATTCTAACCTTTGCGTTTACGAAGATTGCAGCTGAGAGGCTGAAGAGGAAGAAGGGAGGTGGGCAAACAGAGGTGTTTAAGGAGAGCGAATGTAGGAAGGAGTTGGATTGCTTTCAGAAGCGTTACGCCAGCCACCCTGTGTCGGAGAGACAAAGAGCAAGGCACAGTGCAGTGGAAAGCTGTAACATTCTGGACAAGCTGTAACACACTGCTTACTAAGGAAAAGGAGTGCAGCCTTGTCAGCTGAAAGCCATTTGTATACAGAAAACATATAATTAGAAGGAAGTGCTTGATATACTTGCTGTTATTATTTTTTCCCTAGAAAGGGGAAAAAAAGAAAGGGAAAGAAAAAACTGTTATTGGGCATTATTATATTTTTTTTCTTTTTTTTTTCTCTGAGCCTACAAATTTGTTGCTTCTTTCCACTGTATACATTGCTCTCAAATGCACTTGGTGAACAAATCCCATGTGTTAATATTGTGTAAATGATACTGAATTATCCAGCTACAGAGACAAGTCCTTATTCAGAAGTATGCCTGTGCCACAAGTCATTTCTGCTCCCCCTGAAATAAAATTCAGACCTTGCTTTGACTTTACTAGAAGCCTAATTATACCCAAAAATGTAGTCACCTTAGTAGCTCTTCAGACATTTCATTATTCTTTGCAGTTGAGCTCACTGGCCACCATTATTCAGCTAAAACATTTGAGGTTATAGATACAATGGATTATAAAGATAATAAGGTAATATTTGTAGCTTAAAGTATAATCCAGTTGCTAGTAGACGCGTAAAAGTCACGCCTGTGTTCTTCATCACTGTTCAGCGGAAACTCAAGCTGGAAGCTCGGTATTTAAAATAATAAAAAGTAAAAATCTATGGACTCATACTGAGGAAGAACTATTTGGAACCTCTGTGAGATGTCTCATTATTTCTTATGGACTCAGGCCTGGTAGAATGAGGTTAACACATGTCAAAGCAGAGGCTAAGGAAATTTTGGGTTACATTTCTACCCCTAGATGGAGTATTCTGCACACTGGTATTTTTTTATATTTTGGGAGAATGGAGCTGTGTTAGAAGCCTTGAAATGCCTCTTGTTCTGAATTCCCTTTACAGCGTATCAAGTGCTCTCCATTGGGACGAGACTGACTGGGTCCCAGAGACCCTTTAGAAAAGAAAAATCAAAATAGGGTTTGTTTGTATAATCGATCGGATACTATAAAGACCATTGCAATTTCTTAGTGTCTCTTCTTTGTTGGTTAGTAATAGAAATATGTGTAAAAAAAGCAAGAAGCCTGTACTTTACTAAGTGTCACTAATTACTATAAAACTTCTGATATTTGCAGCTTGCAGTGCTGAATGCTTCTGTGATTTTCATGGTATTCCCTTCTCCTAGCATACAGTGAACACCATGGTAACCTTAACCGCTGGTAAAACATTTTAATAGTGACCACTGTAATATAGTGGTTGTGTGCAAACAGCATGCACCACTGCCTCAGAGGTGGTTGTAACGTTTCGGTTTTGTCACAATCAGGGTAAAATGGTGCCAGATTTCAAGAACTGAATCCTAAACTTACCAAATGGGGAGCTGAAAGTAAGTTCTCCTGTTCTCCAGCTTGTGTCTTTGATCACCTCTGGAGTTTCATTGATACTTTCCCAGCCAGCACTCACGAGCTTAGTGAACCATGGCTCCAGAAAACACAGGGTTGCTTGGGGAAAGCATTTGGCTACAGACACTGTGTTTGGGGCAGGGGGGGCGAGGGGAGAAGTGGGTGTCAGATTAGAAGCCAGCTTTTGGAAAAAAACCGAGATTGTTTTATATGTATGAGCGAGAATTCAGCTGCAGGCTCTTAGCTCAGGTATGTTCACATGTGGGCTTCTGGTTTCGGCTGCTCTAACAGGAGGGACCAGCTGCAAAGTTTGTCCCTGGACTGGGAACTGAATTCCTGCAGAATCCGGGATTTTGGTTTGGACCTTTTTAGGTATGATGTAAATGCCAGCAGCTTCCTAACAACTGTTCTTGAAGCTCAGAGCAGCATTTAGAGCAGACCCTTGTGAGTTAGGGAATTGCACAAGATATCCCTTCTCAGAACAGAAAGAAAAAGCCCGACAAAACCTAAGCCATCTGACTAGAGTCCTGAGAAACGCTTTCCAGCTTTCAAAGAAAGAAAGGGTCTTAATTCCGATTTGCCGGAATCGTCTAATTAGCCCCTTTAATGCCATGCACCTTATAGTCTGTGCCACCGGATTCGTCCTATAAATGAGACGATGGGCTAATTCATCTTGGCAGCAGTAAACAGACCTTGTGATTGTCCTCCTTACAAACACCGGCCTGATTTTAGGAAAATGCTTTGACCAAGCCTGTCTCCCTGCTCCCTTCCCCACCAGCCCCCCCAACCCTTTTTTCTGAGTGCTGCCTGTGCTTCTTACCCTCCTTCTTCCCCACCGACCCACCCCACCCCGTCTCACACGCAGTGACATACCTCACACATTTGCCACTGCTAACAACAACCTGTCAACTCTTTCTTTGCACCGTGCTAGGCGCCCTTTGTTTCTGCAGCCCAGCAAGCCTTGCAGCTGTTGTCCGAAGCCTGCTCCAACAGCCTGTGATCAGTCAGCTGCAAAATCCTCCCTGAACAACTCGGTATTCACAGCTCTAATCGGGCCAGCGGACTGTTTCCTCCTCTCTCGCAGTAAATCTTTATCACTTGCGCTCTGCTCGTCAGTTAGTGGCGCCAGCTCTTTGGGCTGCTCTATCCCTTTCCCATACTCTGCCGGGCTGTGTGCTCTGAATGCTAACTCCAGCCTTCTTTAGACTCCTCCGGTGCTGCAATCCACATGTTGGGAAGGTCTGAATTCCTGCTCCCTCCCCGTCTTTTAAGCTGCACGTACAGCAAGTTTGTGTCTCTCCCAAAGCAAAGATACTCAAAGGCTCCCTGCCTCTGCCTGTTTCATACGTTATCCGTAGAAGTTAATTATGCGATTATCTCTATGTTTCTCCCCAGCAGGCTGTTGCGCTTCTGTTTAAGAGCTGTCGTTGGTAGGAAGATGAGGGTGAGCTGGCCAGCCTGGGGAAGCTGGTGATGGCAAGGGAAACCCTGGGGAAACTGGCACCAACCTTAATTTGATCGCATGCCCAGGGCTATTGACCTTCCTCCTAATGGTCCCCCCACGGACGGAAACACGTTTCCCTCCATCCTGTCCCTGACTTGATGCCATCTCAGTCTTTTTAAACGATTTGCATCAAAGATGTTGGGTTGTGAAGCAGATTTTTAGAAAAAAAGGATTGAAGTTTGCTTCCTTAGTATCCCAGCTGAGTTGAGGAGAGTCCACGGAGCTTTTAGGGTGAGGTTTCCGTCAGCGTGAAGTTGCTGAGGATTTATACTTGTGGAGCTGAAGGCACAACTTTATTTGTGCCCGTTGCTGCTTCTGCTACAGCACGAATGCTCCTCCTGCCTCCTTTGGCTAAACATTGTGGGTTTTATTTCCCCGTGTGCTGTGCTTGGGCCTGGGGTTGCAGATGACAGAGTGTAACTAAAGCTCAGTTAAACTGCACATTTTGCAAAGACACTCGACTGTCTTTTAAGCAAAGCTTGCTGGAGATTACTTTAAAAAATCAGTTATTCAGGATAGTGAGGGTTAGTTCAGTTTATAAGGTTACCTGGGAAGCTTTTATTTGAACATTGATTTGAGCACCAAAAAATAATGGGTTTTCATCTTGTCTCTGAAGCTGAGTCCACCTCTGTCACTGGAAAACCCATTCCTCTTGCTGCATCGTCTTCCCCTGCCTTTATTTCGGCTGTTCCAGGTGTGTGTGCATGTGCATGCAGGAGTTAAGATTAATTAAATACAGAATTGTTCCTTCAGAATAAAATATGAACTGGCTTTAAAAATATGTTGTTGCTGTTAGTTTGATGAGGCAGCTGTAAAAGAGATGCTGCTTGGAAAATCTGGGTTCATTTCTATTCTGACTTTCTGTGCCTCAGTTGCTCACCAATGTGATATTTGCTAGGTCAGAGCTAAGCTCGTGTATACAGGATTCTTACAATTTTGGCATTGCTGGTCAGTTTAAGCCTGTAAAGAGAGGCACAGAGTAAACTTAATGACAACGGTCAGTCTGATGTCCAGAGGAACGTTGCCATTAGACCGTGTTGGATTTTGATGTTGACCCTTTTTCTGTAGGCTGTCTATAAGGGCAGCAGTAGGAATACGATCTTGAATAGCGTGGAGTGTCCCACAGACAGGGTGATTGAACCATTGGTTGGGGAAGCTTTGCTGTTGAAGGTGCTGTTACGATCAGAGTCAGTTTGGTGGAACATAAGGTAAAGTAGATACTGCAACACCTTGATGGGCCCTAGGCAAACATCTTAAAGATAACCCTTCCTAGTTCTTCTTTGTTTTATTTTTCTCTCATGGTACTGTTCTTACTACCTTCCTTTGTCTTCCAGGGTTTTACCCCTCACTCTTTGCCCTAGCTGTCTCCAAGGTCTCAGTGGCTTCTGTGGGGCTGGTGCGGCGGCCGAGTTTTGTGGTTTGGTGCTCTTGACACAAGTGATGGAAGGAGATCTCCCACCCAGCCAGCCACCTCTGCTTCCCCTGGGCTTGGGAGTCTCGTCTGCCATGTGAGCCTTGCTGGGTCACCCTGCCCGCAGCTTTGATGCTGTATCCTTTGGAGAAATCCTGGCTGTGTTTCCTGGCCTCTACCAGCTGCAAGTGTCATAGCCGAGTTTCACTGTTCTTTTTTTTTTTTCTGTCAGATAGTAAGCTACTGGACACGGTTATTTTGTGATGTGATTGTCTTCTAACAGTGGTGCTTCACCATGCTTGGGGGGCGAGGGATGGTGTCCTCTGCTCAAATCATCTGATTTTGAAGTGTTCCTCAAGAGCTTGATGTCTTCAAAAGACATCCTTGTAATCCTACTTTTTAAAAAAATTATTTCTTTTTTAAAATTTTTTTTTAGAAATCTCATAGTAGCTAGAATTTACATGCAGCCTGACACTGTGGAAGGAAATATTTTGCCTTTGAATTGCAAAGGAAGAGTCTAACAGTCTGAACTGAAAGGGAATAGAACTAGGAGAAGAGTTTCTCAAAATTATTTTTATTTTTTAAAACATGAAAACAACTCAAACCACAGCACAATATTTTGACTCTCTTACACAAAAGTAAGCCAGGCTGTGCACAGCCCAGCATATATTTTCCTTAGTATGTTCCCACTGCCCACATGTCCTTGTTCTCCTCCTTGTCTACTGATGTCTGTGCCTTGCAGCCAGGTTTTTTTTTTTGAAGGATGCAGCTGGTGCTTACCTTAGTATGGTTGTAATTCTGTGCTGCCTGGTGATGTGGGCTTAGAATAATCAATTAGAAAAATGTCTTGAAGTCCTGACAGGAAGTTTTTATCTGTTCTTTTCCTCAGGACTTTATACCACAGGGGAAACCCCCTCACAGGAGGCAAATATTCATAACGAGAGGGTATTGTTGTTTGAAGCATCCTTTCTCAGCTCTCTTGTCTTAGAGAGGTAAGTTCAGTCTTTTCTTCATTTTTACCCACACCTGCACTGAAGACTTTGTATTCTTTCCTGTTTAGCTGCTGCTAGAGGAGGGTTTGTTCACGGCTGTAGGATGAGCAGATGAGCAGAATTCCAGAGCAGCTTACCTGTTCCCTGCTCCAAATCGAGAGTGGGCTTGACTGACTTCTCCTAATACATCTGGATGCATGTATTGGAGCAGGATATTTTATTGTCTGCTTTTAATTTTTAAAGAGTGATTTCAACTTTTTTCCTAGCTCCTCCTGTAGCTGTCTTTTAAGAAAATCTCAGATCCTAACATCTTGCTATTTTTTTTTTCCCTGAGTTATTGATAATACGCTTACACAGTAATTCCATTTTAAAATAGTCTTTTAGTCTAGGAATTTCCTTGTCTGATTTGTCTCAGACTTTCCAGAAAAATTCTACCTTGGCATAAAATTTGCACCTGTGAAAGTTCAAGGAAATCAGTTCAGCTTTTGCTAAATGAGAAAGAGATTCTGCCAAAAGTGAGTTTATGATGAAAGGTATGTAAGTATGGAGAGACTAGTTTCTTCATAACTATTAGGTAATATAGTGTATAATCAGTCTCATAAAGAAAAACTATGACGAAATGGATTTTATATTGCTTATAAAAAGGAAATTTTGTTTCTTCTTTTGCTACTCAGGGAAGAATGCTCACTGCTAACCCATTGTCTTTACTTTTGAGAGCCACTTCTTGTGTGCAAATTTCCGGTACATCTTGAACAAAACCGTGTAAAAGATGAATAAAGAATGAGGGGAAAAATTATAAATGGATCCATGTGACTGTCTCTTCTCCAGATATTTTTTTTTTTCCTCACTTAAGAAGTTTAGAGGGAATGCAGGGCCATGCAGTGTTTGTTAAAGCTGATGGAATATCTTTCTCCCTCAGGCTATTTCTTTAATCAATGTTTCTTTATACCATTAGGTCATCTCCCCCTTTTATTTTTTTTTTTTTTTTCCTGAAGAAGCCTTGTTTTGTACGTTTTCATGCAGCCTGACATTTATACTCAGAATTATGGCCTGATCACTTCCTCTCTTTTTCTCAAAATTTCTCTCGTTTGATCTATTTTAAGTGCCAGAGCGCAAAGATAACCCCATCATAGTTCTCTCATTTTCCCCAGCAGTTCCCCCCCTTCCCTCCCCGCAGTGAAAAAATGAAAGGTCTCATGGTCTTACAGATTTTCTTTATGCTTATTTTGGCCTATTTGCAACCCAAATACATCATCATGCTATAAGACGGCTCTCTAAGGCTCTTGGATCAATTAAAGGTAGCCCTATTCATTGCCAGTACAAACCTTTGCCTATTAACTCTTTCAAAGGGCATTTGTCATCGCAAAAAGCTGTGAATGCCGTCTGGGTTCATTGATTAAAAAAAGGTATTGTTTTAAGGCTGCTGAATATCTTAATTAGTTGTAATCAGAGGGTAGCTTGTGTCTGTAAAGTGATACAGTTACCTTTCACCTACTTGCCTCATTTCTGTGTTTTTAAAAGAAAAAAAAAAAATCCCAAATGTAATTCAAGCATACTGTTTTAGGGTAGGAGAGGAGCACACTTGCTGATTAAACTCTGATTTATGGCATTATTTTGTAAAGCCAAATGTTAAATGTGGTAACCCAGAATATGTCTCGTTGGCCTATGGTCGGCCAAGAGCGCGTAAGTGGAGCGGCGCTCCTCGCTGCCAGCAGTCATCCCCCTTTCTTCACTCACAAATCCGCTGTCTGTATTCTGGAAATGCAGAAATCCACCCCGATTCTGCAAGCGCTTGCACGTGTGCTCAGCTGGAGCACATGAACCATCCGTTAGTACAGAGTACATACAGCACAGCTTGGCAGATCAAGGTAGAACAGGATAACAGTTCATCTGCCACGAATGTTGTTTCAAATGATTTGAAGCTATTCATGAATGTGTACCAAAGCTCTGGCAAATTGTCTTAACTGGAAGTATGTCTTTTCTGCTGTCCCCTGAATCAAAGCATTTCTTTCCATAGTAA
>NW_010103033.1:244274-254284 GCF_000699245.1 Pterocles gutturalis | reverse complement strand
CTATTCAATAATAGAAATCTGTTTCCTATTTAAAGAGACTCTTTTGAAAATGAAAATCAATGCTTTTCCTTGGGCTTCATGAAAAGTTTTGGTTGGGCTTGTTGCTTTCTTGGTTTATTTTCCTGAAAAAACAACAAAGTTTGTATTTCCCCTAAAAGATTTTGTTCAAATCCAATGGTTGTTTCTGTGCCTCCAATGGGGGCATGGGGGTGCAGACAGAACCCTTCCACCCATGTCTCGATGGTGCGGTGATGGCTTCTATCATTTGACCCTCACCCTCTGGAGACGCACTCCCAGAGCAGGTGATTTGGGATGTATGCTTTTCTTTCCATATCTGTGCAAATGTCTTCTTACAGGGAGGAAAAACCACTCGATAAAAATTCTTACGTTGAGTCACAGTTGGTAGAAATTTGTGCTTTTGCGCTTGAATAAGATCCAAGACACAGGGATAATAGTTAATAGCATCTGATTTGTTCCATTATGGGAAGAGGGCACAAATGGTGTCTTAGGGGGAATGCCCCTCATCTGGGACACAAACTCTTCAGAACACACCTAACGCTAACCGTGGATATCAAATTGCTGATGCAGTTTGGTCAGCCGGAAAGCAAGGCAATGCCACGTCTGGGAACCACCAGACAAATGAATCTCTAAAGCTCACACTCAGCTTGGGGTTTGCTTGATGAATTTTGTCACAGGAAATCCTTGTGTGCCCATGCACGAATTCTCAAGGTAACATGGCAGAGTCATGTAAATGCAAGCGGTACTGTATTCAGTCTCTTATTTTCCAGTGAATAATTGTACTGGAAAAGGGCTTGAAGTTAGAATATGTTTGTGATTTTTTTTTTTTTTTTTTTTTTTTTCCTTCCCCAGAATCCAAGATGATACGTGCACTTCCATCACAGGACAATTTTGCTCTAAACATGCCTAAATTCTCCTGGAAGTACTTTTCGTGAGTACTTTATCTCCTTTTTAAAATTTCTTTTTATTTTTGACACAAATGCTTCAAAAAGTGTGGTTCAGTCTTGAATCGACTGTATAGATAACAGCCTCTTATCATCTCTGTTTCATGGATGGGGGAAAGACAGTCTGACAAAGATTAAAATCCTAAATCAAGGAAACACAATAACTTAAGCACGTATTTTAATGTTACTGTGATTTTGGCATAAAGTGTTGTGAAGAGTTTCTCTGGGATGGTGTCAGAAGCAAAAATAGAATACGCATTTGAGTTGCAGACAGTACCTCAGCAGCGGTATTCTTCACTGCGGTGCGTGGACATAGGAATTTTTCTTTTTTATACTTGATAAAAAACGTGATTCACGGCGTGGTCATACAGGACAGATTTATTTTCATAGCTGGTTATTTAATTCAGTGGTTTATATATTACATAATTGCAGCTCATTTTGGGGTGGAGAACAATGCAGTTCCAACCTTTTTCTTCAGCTTTGTCCATTTTCACAGAAGTGTGCAGTGTCTTTGCTTTGGTCGGGTGCCCTGGAAATAAATTTGGAGAAATAAATATGTACATTTCTACTGTAACTGTCATGTGCATATGTATTAATATATAATGGCATTGTGTGCCTTGCTCTATATAACGTTTTTAGGTGTCCGTACAAGGAGAAGATTTATGAAGTGTGACTCATTTTTCCTTCTCCGCACTGTTCCAGTGGAAGAGCTCAGACGGCGATGAGAAAAACTAGCACATGTTATTAAGAATTCCGATAAAGTAGGCTGAATAAATTTGTTTTCTTTGTGAGCCTTAATCCTGTGTTGTATTGGCTTCTTGGACATGGCTAATTTATTTGGAATTCCATTCTGTTCCTGACAGCATTCCTGATTAGCAGTTTGATCACCCAGAGCAAAGTTACATACCAGCTTTCAACTCTTGTAATCTAGCAGCGTAGTTTTTTCCAATGGACTCTTTTCTTCCCTTCTTTGCCCCGGCTCCCCTTCTTTTTATGCACAAAGAAACTTTCAAATAAGCAAGATAACCTGTTAGTAGAATGAAAAACTTGTTCAAAACAGAATATCGTCTGCTGAATGCCTGACTCGGGTCTGGCCACAAAGCCTCTGATGCAAAGTTCAGACTAGTAAATGGAAACTTCCAAAATCATAGGTAGTCAGACCAGCCTGTGCTTATTGTAAATCTAGTGTTGATGTTGAAAATGGAGACTTAAGAAAGCGAATGATTAAGGAGACAAAGCCAAAGCATAAAGCCTAAGCCATGCAATCCCACACCATTTTTTTAAAATTTAATACGGTAACGTTAGGTCTGATAATTAGTTGTTACTCAAATGGCTTTAAATAAACTTAGGACTTTTTTTCTAGTTATGCGTGTATTTTATAGGAACCTTGTTGAATATTTTTGATCATCTGTCTTCAAAGTTTCCAAACCCCTTTAAATTTCCAAATAAAACTTTATAAGATGTATTTCAAATATACCTTTCAGATAGTGTAATTTCATTATTAAATATACAAATAAGGTTCAGAGCTGTGTCAGTGCAGCATGTGAAATATTTACCTGCCACCGCTTATAAAGGACAAGGTTTGGTTTTTTTTCAATAATTGCAATTTATGGGTGGTTTGATATTGTCTTCGAGTCCTTTTCATGAGCTGTAGTTTGCCAAGCACATTTTGCCTTTGGGAAGTTTTAAAAACTTTAACTTTTATTTAGTAGTTAGGTTTGTCACTTGCTGGACCTCGTATGGAAATTGCAGTTGCATTGTTGTTCACTTCTGTCAGTAATGGCTTATGTTGTCAAAATAAATGACGGCTAGGAAACTCAAATTGAGTTGTAAACCAGAGGCAGGTTTTGATTTGATCTCTTTTTGGTAGGGTGCAGGAGGAGCACCCTCTGAGTGAAACTAGAGGAGCCGTAGCATGTAGCTACTCCCAAAGATGAGAGGGAAGTGGCTTTTCCATCCTGTGACATTTCTTAAGGTCCCAGTCTGGTTTCACACACAGTGAGAAGGAAACAAGGTTTTTAAGTCACGAGAGACTCGGGAATAGCCCAAGGATATGTGGGCACAGCACTCATCAACAGACTCACGCTGTAGTTTTATGCATCAGTGCCTTGCTTGTGTAATGTGTTGAAGAGCTTATTCTGTCTTTCTGTGCTGTTCTGATCTTGAATTTTATGGATCTAAAAATAAACTCTTGATGAATATTTCATCAAAGCTGGAGCATGTTTTGCCAAATTTCTGGTTTTGAAAAATTAGCATTCCACTTGAAACACTGTTTTGTCAAAAATAACGATTATAAAATTTTCTACTAGATTGGTGTGAATTCTGAGAATTCAGTGGGGGAAAAAGAAATCCACTGATGAAAGGAGAGTACTGAGAAAGCATGGTTTAGGGCTAGGTCCATTATGTCAGATTTAATTCAGTGATAATTCCTTAGCTTCAGTGGCAAAACTCCTGAGGTTTTCTTGAAGCAAAACATTACACCTCTGAGTGTGAAGACTTAGTAGCTTGTGTCGGGTCTCTAGTCACTAGAGGGAAACGGACGTAATCATTGCTTGATAACAAGCTATTCTGAACTTTGTAACATAAATTCTAAATATTTGTGCTAGGCTTTTTTCCCTTGAACGACTAAATATTTTTGTATTTGTATGTTTGTTCACCATTGGGTGGATGTTTTGGGTATTGCTAAGCTTTTAATTCACTGATGTGGTTAAATATCATGGCATATGCGTGGTCCGTTCTGCTACTTCTAGGTCATGTTCTGATCCTGCTCCTAAGAAGAAGTTCCTGTAAACGAAAGGGAAATAAGTTGTCTGCTGCTGAGCATTGCAGCGCACAACAGCGTACGCAGGTGACAACGGAGTCACAGCTCCCTAAGGTCTCATCAAGTCTCTTTTAAAATACAGATCTCTTCAGGTAACTGCTTTTAAGACTGATCTATAAGTTTCATTTCTTCCTAGTCCTTTTCCTTCATTTTAATTATTAGTTTTCCTACCATCTGTGCTCTTTTTTTTTTTTTAAATTTTATTTTTAGATCTCACTTTTGACTGTGAGGCCTTTGAGGATGAGCTTGAGTTCTACAAACACATCTGTATTTATGGACACTGAAGTTACTCTTAAGAGAAGAAATATGTAATAAATAAAGAATCTTATTTCTGCTCTTGTTTTCTTGATCATGGAAATGGGCATATTGAACTAGGGGAGTGGGAGGAGTATGTTTGCTGGGGATTTTCCTGTAGAAAACCAGTGGGGCAGGTGTTTGCTTTCCTTTGACTTAATGCAACAGTGAATGATCTTGATATGTGCTGATTATCACGAGTTATTTGAAGCAGGAATTGACTTTGAATGTCAGATTTTGTCCTCTAAAGCTGTGAATACCTTGATCTGGCTCTCTTAAAGTGGTATTTTGTTTTCAGTGCGGTGCAGAATGCTTGTTCAGGAGATTTCACGTACGTAAACTGGAGCAAGGTGCCTTTCTGACCGATAACTACAGAAGGCACGTGATTCTGAGAGATAAGTGCTGGTCTTGAATCTTTCTTTTTTTTGTTAACAAAGAACTGGAAACTTCTCATTAGCCATGCCGACACATGCAACACTTTGCCGTTTTCTTTTTTTTTCCTGGATTTTGAATGTGTCGTAAATACAGTAAGTCAAATCCTATCTTTTAAAATTCTAATTTATTTATGTTTTGGGCTATACTTCAAACTGATGATAACAGTGGATGTTTTATGATTATTATTGTATTGTCTGCTTTGCTGCTTGTAAATTCAACTGATATTTTAAAATTTTGGGAATGCAGTGATATTTTAGGAGACAGGCTGCTCTATAATTTGAGCTGGAAAATTAAATGTCAAATGTTGCCTTACATTTCAAAGGTCGACAAGAATGCAAAATATGTATTTTATTTTTTATTTTTTTGCTAAACTACCCTTCAATGGGTACTGATTATCAGGACGATTATTTATGTGATAATGTAAAAGAAAAATATGTAATTTGCCCCAGAAATAGTTTCAAATTTTAGTATTTTAGTAAATATTTATAGCAGAAGAGGGTAATAATGTTGGTTATGTGATAAAAACATATGTTAGTAATAAAATATCACCCCTCAGGAATACTGTTCTGTCATGCCATTGTTCTCTGGAGAGATGATTAGGTGAAAAAAGACTTTAATAAAATAAACTCTGAACAGAGAGGGTGCTTTTATGTGTGATACAACATACATCCTCTGAAAAAGCAAATCATTAAAACTGGTGCCAGGTATTGGGAACATCTGTTGTGTGAAAAAGTATATTTGGGAAAATCCAAATAATAATTATCAATATATAGGCGTTACATAGTGCTTTTCCTCAGTCTCAAAATACTTTACAAAGGAGGGAAGAACAGCTATCCACATGAAACTTCATTTTCTCCAATCTAGCCACACAATGTTTCAATCTGGCACACAGAACTGCCTTGCTTCTGCTGTGCCATCAGTTTTCTGGGGGAGGAAATCTGTCCTGAGAAGTGAGATCTAAGCAGGAAAGCACCATCCGTCCATCGTCAGTAACTGACGGGCAGCGTTCCTGGCTGTGGATAAAGGTAGGACCTCTGCAGAGTGCCAAGCTGACAGCCGTGGCATGCGGACCATAGAGCTGCCATTGACCGGGCAGCCGCCGGGGGAGCTGACCCTGGCCCAAGCCGAGCCCCGTGCCAGGCGTGAGGGGTGCGCGGTTTCGGTTCCGGCTTTGACACCTCTCGGGGAATGCCAGGGACAGCATAGCTGAGAACCACTTGTGAGCCCGGGGAGGAGGCACCTGTTCCCTTGGCACTGGGACGAACCACCGATTCGTTCCTCATGTGCCCTTAAATAACCACTGGGCTTCCTCCCACCAGCAGATTGAACTGGAGCTGGTAGCCACAGCGTAGAATGTGTTTTCAGCAATCCAGCAGGATGGCACCAGGAAAAAGGAAAGTGGTTGTCAGAAAATATACCCTTTCAGGTACCCATCCAGAGGAGACAGATATGAAGATATGTGCTTTTCTAAAAAAAGGCAGATATCACTGCCTCAACCAACAAACTACTTATTTACAGCCACAAAATGAGCCACTTGCTCGAGGATGTAATGTAGAGCCTCTGGCTGTGGGCTTACAGTGGTTTTATTGTAGCAGATAGAGCCACTGAACAATTTGTCAAACTGTTTTTCCTGCTTAAATCCCTTTCAGAGGAGAGGAAGATTTCTTTTCTTCTCATCTGTGTGCACGTCAATCTCTTAGAAAAGCGGGTTAGAGAAACAGCTGTCAGGAACGGCATAGCTGATCTTGCTTTAGGGCAAGCTGATAGACCTTTTGGGTCTCTTTCATCCTTTTCCCAATAGCTGGAGGCGGCCCTGGTAGCGTATGTATGTATACATATTTGTTCTCTCCAGCCTGCTGCATTTTTTCAGCAAAATCTTTGCTAGTTGAAAAGAGTTGTCCCTTTAAACTCGGCACCTTTTGAAGTCTGTAGGTATAAAAAGACGCTCATTGTTTGATGCACCTCACAAAGATTCCTTCTTCATCCCGACTGTGCGTACTCATCCCTGGGCTCAGCCTTCCTGTGCGGAGGAATTTGAGTTGATTCACATTCCTTCATAAATGCACATAGGGTAATTCAGCAGAGTTTCTTTCCTTTTAAGCAATGTGATCAGTTCTGGACACTTTCCAACTCCTTTAAAAAAATCCCGGTGGTAGTTCAGAGCACCCATTCGTGTGAACAAACTTCTGAAACCCCTTCAAGTGCTTTTCCGTGTCGTTTAACTGTTTACGAAGCCTGGAGCTTTGCTCCTGATACACAGTCAATAAAAGGGAATAGACTATTATTTTAGTTATAATGTAAATGTATTTGTGTTGTCCTTCTAGAAGGCAGTGCATTGAGTGAGGTTACCCCAACCCCGATGAATTGCCCAGAAAATGTTACTGTAGGAGAATACTGACAACTCCATATTTCGGAATGCCATTTGGTTTAACGCAGAGTTTTGAAAACCAGGGAAGCAGTCCTGACACTGTGCTGTTGCTTGGACCTTGTCCAAGTCATTTCACTTACTGCTGATCCTTCACATTTTTGCCTTCACAGCTCCACTTGTCCAGTTGCTGAAGCCCAGGCGAGGTATGACTTAAACATCTATAAAAGTTCCTTGTTTTCTCCTTGAACTGGGTCCTAGAGTTTGTCCTTGTTCTAATGGGGACTTGGCATCAATGGGGACCTCAAGGTATCAGTGTGCCTATTTCCTGGTTTTAAAGGAAAAAGAATGTAAAATTCACGGAGCTTCATGCCTCTGAATCAGGCTTTAATTTCTTTTTAAACGGAAAGTGCGGTTTCTGGGGAAAGGAGCTTGGTGGTTGAATAAGTTCAAAAAGATTTCAGCAGTTCCAGTAATCACTCATTTCATCAATCTGTCTATATTTAAAGTGAGCTAAACCGAGTTCTTTCCTATAAGGTCTACTTCAAGTAATGCTGCTTTACTTTTGGAGAGCCAAAGAGGGAAACAGAACGTCATCTTCCAGGAGTTTCTTTCTCTTCTAGTTCGTGTAGCTCAGCGGCTCGCTGGTTTCTACGAAACCTGTTTAACATATTCGACTAAACAAACTATCTCCTATAGAAAGCAGGAGCGTTTTTTGTGTGTGCCTTACCCCAGCATTGGCTCTTGAGGACATTTCTGCATTTGTCAATGTACTAAATGAGCGATGCATTTTGGACAGCTTCTGTGTACTGATTTGTTTTGTTGTGCTTTTTTTTTCTCCCTCCCTTCTTCCCCTTTTGATTTGTCTAGGAAAAAAAAAAAAAAAAAAAAAAACCTCCTCCAGTGTTGTTTCCTGCAAAGACTGTTGGTAAGAGCTCGTTGGACAGCGCAGGGCTCTTGAAGTGATAGCTAATTGGTGAAAGAAAGGCCCTGATTGTCTTGAGGGAGCTGGAAAGTGCTGCATGTGCTGCTGAAAGGGACTAGGGAGAAGGTGCCTGGTTTCGCCGAGCAGCTGCTGCTGGAGATGTTTGGAGATTACATCAGCATTGGAAAAAAGGGGCAAAAAAAAAAAAAAGTCCAACTTCACTGAGACGAAGTTTATGGAGGTTTTTTTTCCCCCTTCCAAAGGTCTTCTGACAATACTGTCATTGTCAATATAAGAGTTGTTAATTCTTTATGAATAGCACATGGGGCCTCTTGACTAAATGGTACGTTACATGTCCCAAATCTGTCAGCTGGACTCTTCTCTCACATGCTAGTGAGATCACTTTGATTGGAATGTTACAGGAATTGCTGGGCTGGCCGCGCAGAACTGAATACTGCATTATATAATTAGATCTCCCAGAGTTGTGGGGGTTTTTTTTGCATTACCTCATTATTCGAACTTAAATATGGAATCAGTCCTTTTGATGATTTTACTGGTTGTAATTATACTAATACGATTCATTTTGTGGTCCTGTCTTAGTGCTTATATAGATTATAAACTGTCCCGAAGGTTTCCTGATAGAAGAAAAGAGGACTAAGAGACTTCAAAAGGCTTGTTCAGATTTGAATTGACAATGGGGAGAACTGGATACGGTAAATAGAGCTGGAGCAGACTTTACCTTGGGATCTGATGAGAGAGAAATGACCTGTTGAGTCTGCAACCGAGTGAAGATTCTTCAGAAAGCCTCGTGCTGACAGAAGGGAAAAAACCAACAACTGATTGAGTAAACGGCTTCCTATCAAACTTGGGCATGAATTTCTTGTTGGGAACAGACTTGTGGATTTTTGCCAATTAAATGATCAGGACAAGCTGGAAGGAATCCTATTGCTGGGCAGTCCAAGGCTGCCAGTGGCCTGGTCCTGATACACGAAACGTGATGGCGTGCTGCTGCAGGACTAACCGCTGGGCTGCACGCTCAGATGTCAGCTGCACAGCCTGCCTGGAGGTGACAACTGACAGTGCCAGAATGAAGCTGAAGATTGCTGGCCCAGCTCAGTATCCGCGTGCCGTGCTGTGGACTTGCAGGGGTGGATTTTTACCTGCTTGGCTGATTTGTTACCAAATTCCTCGTGTTTCTTCCCAGTGGGTTGGATCTGAAACTGACTGAATGGTTTAAACTGACTATGATCTGATGTGTCCGTAGATTGGTCATCACTTTGGTCATCACACCAACATTCACATGTCTTAGCGGGCAGTGTATCTGGGCACTACTGGAATAGTCTGTTCCATGAAAACAGATCTGTGATGCAGAGGTTGTCTGAGGGACTTGTGCTTCAGCAGTGCTGAGGGGTGGGGGGCACATGACAGCATCATGTGCAGTGAGTTTTGGCTCCAAAGCCCTGCACGGTACCTTCACTGCTAGCCTTTGATAAGGAGCTTACTGGGACACCAAAGGACACCGAGGCCATAGTGACTCAGGATTTTTTGGTTAACTCCTCCTACAAAATAAAATAAGTGGTTCCTGGTGAATTGTTTGCTTTCAAATGGATGTTATACTAAGTGATGAAGCCAGTGAGGGGTCTGGAGCACAGGTCTTATAAGGAGTGTCTGAGGGAACTGGGGTGGCTTAGCCTGGAGGAAAGGAGGCTGAGGGGAGACCTTATCACTCTCTACAACTACCTGGGAGGAGGCTGTAGCCAGGTGGGTGTCGGTCTCTTCTCCCAAGTAACAAGCGATGGGACAAGAGGAAATGGCCTCAAGTTGCACCAGGGGAGGTTTAGATTGGATATTGGGAAATTTTTTTTTCACCAAAAGGGTTGTCAGGCATTGGAACAGGCTGCCCAGGGAAGTGGTGGAGTCACCATCCCTGGAGGTATTTAAAAGATGTGGCACTTAGGGACATGGCTTAGTGGTGGACTTGGCAGTGTTGGGTTTATGGTTGGACCCGATGATCTTAAGGGTCTTTTCCAACCTAAATGATTCTGTGATTCTAAGTCAAACATCCAAAAATCTTCCTGCATATACAACTCAATTTAACATCTGCTTTTAATAACTCAGTAAAAGTAGGAAAGTGGTATTGCTTTGCCTGAGAAATGCAATGTCCTTGGCCCAGTCACCTTTTTTTTTTTTTAAAAAAAAAAAGTCTTT
>NW_010103033.1:234154-244243 GCF_000699245.1 Pterocles gutturalis | reverse complement strand
GATAATTTCCTATGTCAGGTAAAAATGAAGGTTGCCACTTAATAAACTGGCTTCTGTATCTCTTGGTAGCTCACGTGATGATATCAGAGGTCAGCCTAGGTAAAAACCTAGAGCATTCCCATCAAGGGTTTCTGGCCCATTCATGGCTCGCACACTCCTACAGGCTTCTCTCCTTAATAACTGTTAATCAGCCTTTATAGCTTTGTCTTTTGAAGCCTCCTAAAATTCAGGCAGGAGAGGTGGTATGCGTTTGTGCTGTGGAAAAGGGTAAATGTCAGGTCAATTGATTTCAGCCTCAGATTTTATTTCTGGTGGATGACCAATCTACGAAACAGCCTGCGATGCCTGAAGATGCATGTCATTGACTTGGGATCTAGCCAGATGACAAGAAATTAAATGTAGAAGTACCTAACCCCTTTGTCCATTTCTGTGATTCTTAATTTTAATGATGATCCTGTCTGTTTTTTTTGTTTCCCAACACCAGCAGACCACAAAGGGAAAGTGAAATGTTGTCTACTTGATGTGCAGACATACCTTTGGTAATAAGTAACTGGAAAAAATAGGCACAGTGATCCATTTTTCTTGTTTCAGTTAATCATTGCTATTCTTAGCTGTTGTATGCAAAACAAAGCTTGTAGATAAATCGATAGTGCCTTTAAGAAACGAGTCTTCTAATCCTGTATTTCAGTTATGTTGAAATTGCATTTGACAGTGTCATTCATATCAATATTAATTGTTTAAAAATGTGGATGTAACTGAGAAAAGGTACAGGTGACGTTGTGGCTTGATGCCTTTAATGTTTGGTTGTATATGGAGCTGACACTGGTATGGAATTCACAGCTTCGGTTCCTTTGTTCCTGCAGAGCAGCATCTTAAGTTTTCCGTGTAATCAGAGAGCGTGGTCTTGTTATGGGCCATACTCTTACACAGGACAAATTGTCATTGCCCTCTGTGGCATGGTCTGTAGGGAACGGTCAGAAAGCTGTGATAATATTAAAATCCTTACTAATGTGAAATTAATTATATTTTGTATACATGGATTAAAATCCACTACATATAAATATATTCTATAGTATTAATTTGTACCATTAATATGCTAAACAGTGACCAAAATTACTGTGGAGTCTATTGGGAAGAAAACTCACTTTTTCCTTTAAGACATTATCCCAAAGAAGCTCTAAGATGGGGTTAGGTTCCGTTCTGATTTATATTTGGAAAATTGAATTTTTGTGATTCTGCCAACAGACTTAGCTACAGATTTTGTCTCACACTGCATTTGGTAGCGCACTGCCATTGTGACCAACAACTAACATGACCTGTTGAGGCACTACTAAAAGCAGGTGTAATTACAGAAGCTTATAAACCACTTGTAATGCAGTTAAAATACTCTCCAGTGTTCCACTGTTACTCGTAAAAAAATTTTCCTTTGTGTGAAATGATTTCTTGATTTGTTTTTTTGCTTATCTAGTAGTCTATATAAATAAAATATACATTTACACTTATACATACAAACCAAAAATAAAACTATGTGTTGTATGGGTGCAGAACCATTCCTGTGATGTTGTAACTGTGTGTTTCTTACATTTGTAGGATTAGGCTTTGTTTTGGTTTTAGCCAGTGATTTGAACAAAAGCATAGGAGCCAGTACATAAGTAGCATTTCTCATTTTGTGACTACCTTAGGAAGGTTATCATAACTTCATGTCTGAATTTCCTCCTCCACAAGATTATAACGTTACAGTGAAGGTTTGTGATATTAGGGTTGGTTTATAAATGTTGTAGAGAGTTTATGAACTTTGGCTACACGCACTTGGCAGTAAGCACATACAGATATGTGCGTGGGTATGTGTGTAGGCACGTGTGCGCACATACGTTTTCATATAAGAACATTAATATTTTAATATCTTATGATAACAGCCCTTCCCACTAAACTATTCAATCTTGGTTAGTTCTGAAAGAAGAATTACGGATTCAGCTTCTTAAGCAACTGAAGCTGCAAAATGCCATTTGTGTTGGTGTGTGTTAGGACTGTGTTCATTTATGGGGACTGTTTTCCTGGTACCAGGTAGACCAGTATGAACAAATATGCTACCAAACCAAAAGCCATTTTCAAGTTCCACAACTGATACTTTTATTTTTATTTTTTTTTTGGCCAGGGCTCAAAACCTTTGAGCTACAAAATCTCAATTAATTGTAAATATGCTGTCATCTGTAAACGTCATTTCTGTCTGACACCCTGTAACATGCAAAAAGTTGGCATTATGGACTGCCTTGTTGTATGGAGAAATAATTACAAGTAAGCTCGTGGTCTGATGAGCGTGTGATTGTATTTATTGATTAAAATAATTCTACAATCTTATTTTGCAGGTTGCCATTACAATGGCATCCACTTAATTACTGTCAAATCATGTAAATCAAACTGCAGTGGGACTCTGGCGATGCAACAGGTGGTCTGGCTGCTATAGGTGGGTCCATCACATCCAACTTCAGAGTGGAGAAGCTGAAGACACAAGTAGCATACAATTATGTTGACTCTGGCAGAAGGAATCTGAACAGCTGGGGGCGCGGTGGCTTGTCTGCCAACTTTTTACAACGAACTGTCACATCACAAACCGAGCTCAGGGGAGATCTTCTAACCAGTGCCTCTACCCGCGGTCATATTCCATGGCACAGCTCTTGGGAACAGACAAGTGTTGTTAGGATCTCTCCATCAGGATTCATGAAGGCATCAAATTGTTGGACAATTAAATGGCAGAAGTCTTGTGTCGGTTGTGTTAGCAGGAACCCGGAGTTACTCCATAAAATGCAGTTGCTTTATGCTTGATTGTCACCAAGGTGTGTGACCTCGTAGGGTGGCCCTTTGACTCTCGGTGCAGGCGGGGTTAGTAACAGCATCTATTACTGAGGCTGCCAGGCGCTTCCAGTCCTAAAGCCCTATTTTCAGCTGTTCACAACTTTGTCAAAGTAGCTTTTCAAACTAAATTTTTCCATGTTGCATTGGGTGTCTGCCTCAGGCTGAATTCTCTTCAGGAAGATTCAGCCAGAACAGTTTAACATCTTCCAAGAACAAGGCTAGAGAAAAATACATTGTTTTACCCATGCTAAAATTATTGGCAATGTTCTTCTCTGAAAAAATGTCGTTGTCCCACGCTGGGAGATGACTCTCCTTCTCCCCATCAGGGATATGTAATCTTGTTCACATGAAGGAAATTACTTAACTACCCACTTCAGATTCAAGGCGGACAGGACAGGATGTGATGTGGGAAAATGAGGATAAGGAAACTGTCAGGAAAAAAAACTATAATGAGTGCTTAGGTAGAGGGGGAAAGTGGGCATGGCGGATGAAAGGCAAGCTGGGCTGCACTGTGTGGGAAGACTGGCACTATGGGTGAGTGATAAAGAGGGTGGAAAGGAGCTGCTGGCTTGGGGGTGAAAGCCAAGGACTGCTCAGGCAAAGGGACTGGGGCAGAGAAATAATGGCATACCGGGAAGGGAGTGAGGGAGGCTGCGTGTACAGATCTGATAAGGAACAACAGCATAGCGGGGAGCGGTGGGAAGAAGCAGAGAATGATGCTGAAAGGAGAACAGCCAGTGAGGATGCGGACACTGTCAGTGGATATAGGGGCTTAAAGCAAAACCTGCATGGAAGTGAGGGGTTGACTGAACAGGCTCACGTGGGAGGATGAAATCGGGATAGTTTGGGCTAGCAGGCAGGACAAAAGTGGAGAGTGAAATACATGATAAGGCTGAAGTTGGGAGGCTTATTGAGCAAAACGATTTGACCTGGAACAAGAAGTCCAGGGAACTGTCAAAGGAATAAGAGCTGGATAAAATATCTCCTGGACGTCCCTCCTTTTAAAATATTGATACAAATCCTGGGACTCAAGCTTCATTGGCTTTTGTCTATTAGCAAATTGCTGTGAAACTTACTGTCAAAAATTCCTCCATCCCATCTACCACTCACGCTCCAGCAGGAACAATGCTTTGAATGTTCCAGAAATTGAGAGATGGAGTATGAAAGACAGAGCTCTAGGAAGACTAAAGTTTTGAGTGCAGTGACAAGGAAATGAATTCTGTCTTTGCCTGTCACTGAGTTCTAAGTGAAAGCACATAGAGGTGTGTTTTCTTCACTTTTTTGGCTGCTTACCTGGAGATCCTGCATCTAATTTGCTTATGTGCCAAGCACTAGCAGCTACAGATTGTGAGTTTTACAAATCAGCTAGTGCCAGCTTAACAAATAAACCTGTACACTGAGAATTCAAATTCTGAGAATCTGAAGTGAGACATCTAAAATAAGTAGGTATAAAAAGAGTAATTCTTCTGTACTTTGGTTTCTTATTGCAAAATGAGATAACATGGGTATAACAAAGTTAATCAACATCTGCAAAACACATAAACATTAAAGGACACGTAGGAGGAAATTAATTATTCTTGCACAAGGGACCAGGCATTGCTAATGAAGAAAACATGAAACTCATTAAGCAAGCACTGTCCATCCTGTCTACTGAATGTGGCGGGAGCACCTTGGAAAAGAATCATCTACTTGGCAAATGAGCATGAAAAAATGGAAGAAATGGAACTTCTCCTCCCCATGTGTCATAGAAGAAATCAGTAGTTGCTTCTCTAAACTGCTAGTGGGCTCTTCACACGTCTACTTGGACTAGGCTAGTCAAATGAGATGTGTGGCTGGATATGTCCAGTACTGCTTAGTTTCTAGATCTGTTCACAACTGGGTGTGTGATAGATGTGGAGCTTTCAGCACTGAGACACAAGTGCTCTGAGTGTATGCAGAAGGGGAAAAAAAAAAAAAAAGGAAAATTTATGTAGAATAGAGGCTTCCATAGCATTTCGATATGAATGGGAGATTTTTAGTTTTGCATTTTGGCCTTAGATCCCTAGACTGCATATCAGTGGTACATATCTAAATTTTTTTTATTTTTTTTTTCTGGAAATGTCCAGGTGGGTTTGAAACCCAGGTCCCATATTTAAAGGAATGCTTGAACTTAGGACCAGCCTAATTTAAGATATTGTTTCCCTGACTATCTCCCCTTTCATAATTCACAGGCTTAAAACCCATCATCAGGGTTTCTAATTGATACTTATGAGGTGGATAGTCTTCTCATTTGTTCTCTCAAAAATATATTTTTCTTTGCCACTAGGTTATAAAAACTATAAATAATTACTGCTGTATTCTGGGAATTATTAACCAGTAATAAAGTCTAGAAATAGATACTTCTCCTCCCTAGGCTTTGTATTAAGACAAATTCATGGAAGGAGGATTCATCAAGGGCTATTAAATGCAGGAAATCCTTGTGCTACAGAGTGTTGAAAGCTGAAGAGGATGTTAAAGAAGCATCACTATAGGCTTGTCCTATTCTTAGTCTCTTCTTGAACATCCACTGCTGATCATGATGGGAAATGGTGCAGGGTTAGCTGATTCTTCACTGGTCCAGGATACACTCTGTTTTCATATGAAAAATAAGAATCCGTCCATTGTATTTTCTAGAATTGGTCAATGGGACAAATCATTTCAGGGGCCTGGAAGAACTGGCTTCTCCTGCTATTGGTCAATGGGACAAATCATTTCAGGGGGCTGGAAGAACTGGCTTCTACTGCCTGTGTCCTCCTTGAAGCAACGTCACGCTGAAAGGACGAAGAGAAAGACGACAGTGAGAATTACGATCTACCTGAAGACATGTTGACTTTAATTTAACGCTTTCCGTACCGATCCCAGAGCAGGTACTTCCAGTAGCACACCTCTGTGGCTCTGGTAGTTGATGAGATATCTGATTTTATGACTGCGTTCGCTGGCTGTCTTTAGACATGCTTTCTTTGGCATGTATCTCAGACCAAATATAGAGACTTCCAGATTTCTAGTCCTTGCAAAATGTCTCCCACCACGCCTACATTTAAAAGGGCACAGGATCCAGTTGGCTAATTTGTTCCTAGACAGTTAAACTACTTTACATGAGCTCCAGACCATGGAGTAGACTTCATGTACTATTTTAAGAATATGTGAGCAGTGTTGTGTAGGGGGATGTATCTGTATTTGTCTCAGTGATAATCTAGTGGGAGGTCATCCTTTCTGTAACCCTGTTAGTGTTTGAGACTATTCTGGGAAACCCTGTGGCCCAAGTACTATGGTATGTAGCTAGGAAAAACAGTGTTTTCTCAAATATTTCAGACGTGGAATATCTATTTTGTAGCCAAAGAAACTTGTTTTGTTGCTAAGCAACTGACCGTGAGTAGGATCCACTGCCAACTGTACTTGAAAAAAGGAAAAAAACCTCCTTACCTCTCCTCAGTCTGTATGTGAGCACTTAAATGCAGTGGAGAGAAATTTTAAAATAAAATCTCAGTGACAGGATTAATTGTTCATAGCCTCAGGTCAGTTAGGTCTTTTCCCTCCGCTTTCCCCTGAGTCATATATAATTGACCGAAGCAGCCATGAGTGAAAATATTGCTGCAGGAAACCCACTCACTTTCCAAAGCCTTCCATTTTGAAGCTTGCTTCATCGGAGTCCTAGATAACAGAGTTTGATCATTTGCTCTTTGTCGGGCTTCTGGTCCAAAAGCAGGCAAGGACCTTAGATGGAACTCAAAATTCTGCTCAGATTATTTTATTGACTCGATATGTTCATTTGAGCTGGCATCCAGATGTTCTAGTAGGTTTACTTTAGACTTCAGGTACCCAAGGTTGTTTTCAGAGGAGCTAAAGATGCTCAGCTTGCACTCAATGGATGAAGATTAAATTGGGACATAAATTGCTTTGAAGGAAGCTTATGGTAATGTCCTTGTAACTGTTTCAGCGCAAAAAAAAGCATTCCGTACTGCATATATCTAGTCAACGAAAAGTTGCTATCTAGGGAGTTGTCTGTTGGTAAGATAACCTGCCCGTTTCACTGGACTGAGCTTGAGTAGAGTCAACAGTCATTCTGGTTGCTGAGATCCGTTCCTTGCAGTGGGTATGCCTGTAATGAATGCTTCCATCTTTGCTTCTGGGCTTCAGCCTTTATCAGCCATAAAAATGGGGAAGAGTTTTTATCAACTGCCGAAATTACAAAATATGCAAGACAGAGCTGCAAAATTTGGGAGTTTAGGAGCAGTCTCAGTGATATTTCAGAACTTTTCATGCGATATGTAAGTACTATTTCTCATAGCACAAATCTTCTGAGATTTCTCAAAGTTGTCGAGGAAGCACCTGTTTATCTGTGTTTCCGATGTGTATTAGTTTATCTCTTCTGTGTTGCGTGGACAGTACTCTTCCATGCTTCACTGCCTGCTTTGGAGATGTTGCTTGGCTTTCTCCTAGAAGAGGTCAGATGTCAAATTCTTTGTTTTTAAGCACAAAAGGAGCTTGTCCATGATGCTGCTGTTCAAGCTTCCTCTCCAACCTTGGCTTTTCTTTCCATTTTGCCCTCCTAATTCAGAATAATGCCTGGCAGTTGACCTCGTTTAGCAGTCAAGGCTCCACATGGTGGTGTCACCTGTTCTGCAGCTTGGTCTTCAACCGCTGGTGGAGATTGTGTGTGCACATGTTAGTTTTGTCGCTTTCTGTGACCACAGATAATTTTAAAATCATACTGTTACGTGAGGCGTTTTCATGGCTTTCGTGAATTGGTTGGAAAGTTCAAGTAGAGGATTACTTCAAAAAAATGCTTTTTCAAGTTTATTTAAATTGCATAAGAATGATTATCATTCTTCACTCAGACATGAAAAAGATTTACTGAACGTGAAGATAAAGATGCTTACTACCTTTCCGGTGTGTTTTGGGGAATTAATCTTCCCCAAATTCTACTCATTGTGTTGTTCTCTAGCTATGAGTATGTGTAACTTCTTTGCTGATGAGTTTGAGATTTTTATTAACATGGTTTCATTTGGGAGAAGTTTTGAGGTTTCAGGCTGGATTCCAAAAATGTAGAGTTATTCAACGTGTACTCCTCCACCATAAAAACAACTGAATTTACTTTTGGTGCAAAATAGTACATGAGTATCAGTGATGAATTTAATTTCCGTCATGTAAGTGTTACTGTAGAGTTGTCAACAAGAAAATAAGTTCAGCAGTACATGATGACCCCAAAATGTACAACCTTTTGGTGTAATTATATGTACAAATAGATATTTACCATTTACAGGCTGTGGCATGGGTTGGACAGCCTGTAACAATATTTCTTCAATTCAAAAAAAAAAATTCAAAGACCAATGTTGCAAGCTGTGAGGTTTTTCCTAAATAGAACAATGATAATTTATACACCAGCAATGATTTCGACTGTGTTGAGCCATACATAGGTATATGCAGGTGCAAAAAGAAAAAATGTGCAGATTCTGAGAATATTTGATTCTATTGTATGAGCTGCCGTGATACTGAAATTTATAGCCTCCAATGATGATGGAAGTATGATCCAGTTCAGTGTTTTGCCCAAATCCATGGTCAGAAATATGGTTGCACGTACTTTTGAACAGATAATTTTGAATAGTGGGCACGACGGGTTTTGTAAGCTGGTGAACTGTGTACTCCCTCTTTTGATCACAGCAGCTATTGGAAACATCACCAGCTGCAACTTGCTGTCCTGGCTCTAATATGGGCACAACATAGTGGCTGGGGTATATTATGTATTGTTTTGTTTGAAAATCCTTTGTACTCTGTGCTCTTACTACGTGCTACGGCTGCTCGGGAGGCTGTTATTAGTCATCCTGGCTCTTGGCTGTGCTGCAGTTGGTTTGCGCTGGTCTACTGGATCTATACCATGAAAGACTGTCTACGAGCAAGGTAATGCTTTGCTGTCGTTGCGTTGCCATAACAGTTCCTATGCTACATAGGGTGCAAAGCTGTAAGCAAGAGACTACAATCGAAACATCCCGACAATGCCTGAAAACTGCACTGGCTCCGAGTCCCTGACAGCTGACGGAAAGCAGAACAGCTCTGAAGATGCTCCGCTTTACGCTACCTGGAGGATAGCCAGTCTCACGGGCTGGGGACCCTGGCAGTGTGTACCTGCCTTGGCTCCACTCCGGGCACTTTCTGTGCAGTCTGAACACTGCTGAGAGCCCGGCTCAGGGAGTGTGTGCGAGACTCATCTTCTGAGTGCTCGTTGCAAGCATATTGCTTGTGGCTGGGGCTGCAATGAGTGTATGTATAAGCCATAGCTGGCAAGCACACAGCTGGTAAACAGAAGAAATAGAAATGAGTCAAGCAGTAGAAATGTGCTTTCACACTTCTCATGGGTTGCAGGTATTACTAACCACATTTTGCAATAACATTTATGGATGCACCTAATACAAAAGCAATATTAAATTGTGTATCTGCTGAAATGCTGCTTCTGTTTTTTCCAGGATCAGAAAGCACTGAAGCATTTTTATTTTCCATAAAAGATAGTGTTCAAGGGCACTGATAGTTCGTTGCCAGACATTTTTTAGTCACTTGTTTTGTCCCATTCTCGCTTTTTCTGCCTGTCTTCTACTGAGTTGAAAAAATGAGCTGTGCAGCCTTAAAAGTCGCCTGTGGTATAGTTAGAGCAAAGTGTAACATTCTGAGGCTCCACTTTCCCAAGGCTTCCTGAAGGAGTCTCTGTTGATCATTCAGCCCGCAGTGCCTGTATTGGGTTACACCAGGAATGCGGAAAGCTAGATGGGAAAATCTGTCAGGCTGTGAAAAGATCTCAGGCTTTGAAATTTTATGGACCAGGCTTGCTAATGCACATTCCATATTCCAGGGTGTCTGGTTACGCTCGTTCCTTGTAAGGATGTGACATGCATAGTGGAATATACATGCACGTTGTGTTACGAGCGCTGATGAAGGGATAAACGAGGCCACAGACTTGGGGAAGTCACAGAGAGGAAATCCCATTGGGGAGAAGTTATAGTGACACCTACTACAGTGAAGGGTCAGTCCCCATTTACAAACCATGATCTCTAATACGATAAGGAGCCCTGGTGTAACTCCTTTTCCACAACAGAATTCCAGTAAAATCCCAGTTTAGAAGTAGGGCCCATGTTTTTCCTATACACAAATAGGTGACACTCACCTACAGGTTGGATCTTCAGCTGCTATAAATCAAGTTAATGCTCATAAGAGGATTTGCTTTCAGAT
>NW_010103033.1:173446-234138 GCF_000699245.1 Pterocles gutturalis | reverse complement strand
AAGTCACCAAGTGCAGTTGATAGGACTTTGATCAGGTATCTTGAGTTGTGCATGTATTAACTGCAGCATGTATTACATGCAAGTCACCAAGTGCAGTTAATAGGACTTTGATCGGATATCTTGAGTTGTGCGTGTATTAACTGCAGCGTGTATTACACGTGCTTTGTAAAATAGAACAAAAAAATCCATTAGCTCATGAAATTACCCTTTGCACGTACAAGATACTGTATAAAGTTTCAAGAGTCTAAAACTCAACAAAAAAATCCATTAGCTCATGAAATTATCCTTTGCAGGTACAAGATACTGTATATAAAAGTTTCAAGAGTCTGAAACGGTGGACTGTATTGAAGAGAGTTTTTTCTTTATGTTTAACTTCAGCTTGTCTTGTCAGGTTACTTACATGCCGTAGTAAGATAATTAAAAACCTAAAACAAAACAAACAAAACCCAAAGAATGGATGGAGTTTCACCATTAAAAAGCTGCAGCAGAACGTAGTCATTAAAACATTTTCCTCTTTTCCCCTCTCTGTTACGTGTACTCACCAAGCCAGTCACCTTTCCTGGCTACCTGTTCAAAAGGTGGGATACTAACAGCAAATCTGTTGGTGGGGGGTTAACAGATTCGATTATCTATATGTATGTGCTTGTAGGAAGTGAGGCATACATTCCCAAATGGCAGGAGTTTGTCTGTATGGTCATGTCCCTTAGTGTTTGTATAAAGCAGAAGTCTCCAGGTTTATGAATGCAACATAGAGTGGAAGTCAGTCCCACAAGCAGGCGTATCCAAAGCTATTTTAGGACGTTACACATCAAAACAAAAATGGCAAACTTGTCTCAGGAGGCAGTAGACACCCCATTCGGATATAGTCAATGTCCTGTGGGTTTAGGGAGAGACTCTACTTACTAAGCATTCCTCCGTATATGCGCTAAAAATCAGTTTGTCTGTTGGATGAAATTCTCTGGACCGGTTTATGCAAATTGGACCATATTATTGTAATATGACTGCAAAATGACTCAATAATTTATTGAGTAGCTCTGTCTTCTCTGTTCAGTAGCTCCCTATTTTAAACATCCCTAGTTGTTTAAGTTACTGGGGTTTTGTTCACCAGAAAAAAGAAATGCTGGTCTCTGGCAGCCACTGACAACCTTGAGAAGACATGACCCAGAATAAACTTCAGGCCCTAATGAGGGACCGTGGATTTCACCCATGATGTCTGTCTGTAGCACCTGGGTAGTTCTTGGCCAGACTGAGTCCCTAGCAACACCTGAGCTTACACGTATAGGTTCCTGGATGCATTAAGGGTGATGGATTATGGACACCTTTCCCTAACGTTTGTGTGTTTTGTTGGGCTTACATCCAGGACTTAGTGCTACTCAAACCTCGTACTTCTTGTTTAAAATATGAAGCAAATGCATTGTGAAACTGATATATTTCCAAGTGATTTTGTCATCAGGTAATTAAAATATCATGTGCTATAAACATCTCTAAGATGCTATGGATGGGAAAGTTGCCAGTTCCACAAGTCACATTGCTTTCAAAAGTACAATGAATGTACAGTACTCTGAACAGTCTGGAAAGAAAAGTCATTTTCCAGCCCTTAAAATCTTTTTTTAGCTTTTCGCAGTGCTCTGAAGTAAAATTATGATGGTTTTAAAGGCAGAACTGTTAAATGCCAATGATTTGTCAGTACTGGCACACTTAAATTCCTAACAACATAGCTGGGCCCATGCTTCATATCTTAATTGTACCTATGAAATGCTTTTAAGGTAAAATTAGCCAGAAAATGTGTGCTTCTTATATTAAAAAAAAAAATTAATTCCTTTCATTATATTAGAAAAAAAACTTCAAATAACTTCTACTTTTTTACTCCTGTGTTGCTGTTTCTGGCTAAGAGTATGACTGTAGACTTGGAATTTAAAGAAGGTTCTGTAAAGTTTGACTCTTTTGACATGATTAAACACCAGATTATTTTCCTTAACTTTGAAAACTATATCTCTCATGGGCTTGATCAAATTTATTTCAATTTATAAAAAGTTAAAAAGCATCTCTTGAAGTAACTTGTTAGATTTAACAGAGAGCGTTGTGAACCTGATGTAGTTAGAGGTCTGAATGTAATGTGATTAACTTCAGGCATTCTGATTTGTTCTTGGTCTGTGTCTCAGTTTACTGAACTGCAGGATGAAGATGTTGTGCTTGCCAGAAGGTGTGTGGTTTGGTACCTCATCTCTTGGGAGGACTCGGAAGGGCAAGGGAGCGTGTGGGAGAGCCAGGCACTGTTCCCTGCACTGCCGGTGCCTTCTGGAGTGCTTTTAGAACAATCGCTCAACAAGGTGCACCAAGAGAAAAATCATAAGCTAAATAAAATACATGTTGTGTATTCCCTGGAAATTGTGGTCATGAAGATCTTCTCTGTAATGTACGTGAAAAAAGAAATAACATTCTCCAGCCTGTAATGGTTATCTGGAAAGAAGAAAAACCAATGTGACAATGTTAATGACCAGTCCCAAAGTAGTAAAATTTCCTTTAGCCTATTGTTCCTCTTTAAGAACAAGAATTCCAAGGGGAAAACCCCAGAGGAGTGCTAACAATTGGAAAATTTCACCTAAACAATTAAGAAGATTAGTTTCAGTAATATAATTATGTAGGAAGCAGAGCAGGCCACGTATGCTGTATCGTGATGTTCTAAACACACGCGATGGATAATGCACTCATGACAGCTTGACTGGAAGGTTTCTGTCTCAGCACAAGGTGTAATTGTATCTTTCTGCCACCAGTACAGACAGGGGGACAGAAAGCCAGGCTGAGTTTTGCAATCTGAAATCAATGGCAACCAGAAATGCAGTCGACAGGGCTGCTCTTGGGCAGGAGGTGAAGCAGAGACCCTCCTGGGGAGAGGCAGCTGGAAGGGAGGCGGTAAAAAGACCCAGCAATAGGGTCTCACTGCCGTTTGCAAATTGAGCTTTATTGGTAGAAAGATGAGGGTGAAATGCTGGGTTTATATAGCTACGCCAATGCTTTGGCAGCAAAAGGTAATTTTGCCTGTGCTGTGGAGGAGCCGTGAACCTCTTCTATCCTCTGCTGTCGATCGGCACGTGGCAGTAACACTGGAGCGGTTGCACCTATTTATGCCACGTGCAAACCTATTGCAAAGTTGTGTCCGTGTGAATGAATCCCATGACTCTTCTGACTTGAGACTACTGTTATCTGGATGACAATGTGACCATCATGGCTGTTTTGGTAGAAGCGCCAGGTGCCCAAGAGCATTTTGCCATTTTTTATTTTATGGGTTGTGTATGTGTAGAGACACTCTCTTGTTGGGAGAGGCAGTCTCTGACGATAAAGGGGTCACAGAATGGAATATTTTGAGAACTTGAGTGTAGCAGAAAGAGAATTTCAATGCACATTGGGAATGTTTTCTTAGTAAAGCACATGTATTTGAAATGATAGTATTTTCAGACACAGAAAAAAAACCAACTTCAACATTTCTGAAGAAGAAAAGAGGATCTTCTGCAGAGGTACCTTTTGAATACAAGGCCTTTGTCTCCATTATATTAACTGACCTCTCATTTTACACTGCTTTGGCAGTGAGAAAGGACCCTTACTGTGAGGGTGTCCTCAATGCTGCTGCCCCTGGTGCCTCATCGCACTCCAGGCATGGTGCGAGGAGAAATCAAGATAACTGAGAAACAAGTAGTTATGGATGTGTGCTGAAGGTGTTGTTAATCACTGCATTCTGATCTGCAATGTTTTTGGAAAATTCAAACTCAAATTTTTTGTAGGAAATTGTGTCTGGGAAAAGAAAACAATTAGTTTGTCTTTTCTGATGCTCAGTAATGTGGCGTGTCAATGTGACTGAGCAACGAGCATGAGATTTCACTGCAAGTGCTGAGCGAGTAATAGATGGGAATTAGCAAAAGAATAGGAGGAATGAATGGGGATATGCACTGAGCGTTTATTCTCTTTGAAAGATGATCTCTCTTGCCCAAGACTTAGAGTTACTAAATAGCTAATGGTTGGTGCAAATGGTTGCAGATAGGATAGATGGCCTCAAGATTGATGGCTGACTGTTGTTGGTCTAGGTTTTTAATCCAGGCTTCTGCTGGAATGCAAAATTCCTAGCTCAAGATCAATTATACAAGGACATCGAGAAGAAAAAGACAGTCACGGTATTTGTCTGCTTCTCAAACCACCTAAGACGTGAAACCGTTTTTGCTTGCAGTGACATGCCCGCTAATGCCAGGCAATGGAATACTTTCTTACTACAAGCCTTTGCTTGCAGTCAAAAGTAAAAAAGTTTTCTGATACATGGCTTGTTTCTTGCCCTTTTCAATGAGTTATGATTGTGTTGTCTCTGCAGACAAATCCTGGGGGCTTGGGATATCCCTGTAACAAAGCAGCAGGTGCCTGAGTCACTTGGGGCGGGCAGTATGCCAGTAGCTGTGCTCTTAATCCAAATTCATTTCATCCCACTGCAGGAACACCAGAACACACCCAGAACACAGCAGGGGACAGAAGAGTTCGGTAACAAGCTGAGGTGGGCCTGAATCAACTGATGGCTGGGAATTAGGAGGTGCTCTCGTGTGAGTTCATGTCTGAAACACACAGCTTGTCTTCATTGGGGTTAATAAAACGAAGGCTGGCGCAGGGAATGGAGCGCTGGGTCGTGTAAGAAATCCAGGCTTTCAAGTGTGGCTCCAAATGGCAAGACAGACTGAGATAATGACTGTGAAGCAGTTGTCTCAAGTGTAAAGGGTTCTTTGCAGCAACACCTGTTAAACTTCCTTTGATTTTCCATTAACCATGTACCAACGGAGAAGTGTATGAGTATGGAAAGCTGAGAAAAAGATTGAGATGTAGCATTTTAAGGGTGGTTTTCAAAAATTGTAACTCTAAAAGAATGTGTGCTGCTATTTTTATCTGCTTTTAGCTTCTGATTATTCCTCTAATATAACGAGCAAGAAAATGGGATAAGTGTTGTGTGCACAATTGCATGAATCGAATTTTGAAAAAGGGACTTAAACTGCTCCTTTGCTCACTGGATATCATTCTGTGAAGGAGAGGAAAAAATTTCTACACAGGTCAAGAGTGACGCAGCAGACTTCAGGCGGTTGACGCTGATGACGTTATTTAAGATTATACGCTTGGCAATAGCTACAAATAAGATTGAGTTTCCGTACAAAGTGAAAATATTAAGTGAATAGCTTATGGCCAATGCTAAAAGATAATTGAATTAGAAAAGGGAACTAGATTAACTGAACATGTAAATTCTTAACGACTGTCTCAGTTTTGGTTAAAATTTATTAAAATGCTGGTTATTAATTTTAAATGAAAGGTTCCATCCAAATGTCAAGTGCTGTGACTTCCTCCACTTCAGTAGTCAGCCAGCTGTGGTCAAAATTATGTACAAGCAGAGGACTGAATATTTTAAAGATGAAAGGAGAAGACATTTTTAAATTTTTGTCACTTATTTCTGCCTACTGAAGAATTCTCTAATACAACAGATAATGTTGATGCTTCTTCTGTTTTTCCACTCCCCGATATGCCCCATTAAGCCACCTGAATGGTATTCTACAGAGAGTGTGGCAATTGCACCTGACGGTGATGGGCACACCTTTGGGGGGTATCCTGCCCTCTTCTTGGAAATAAAAGACACAACCTGCTTTGCCTGCCCTCTCTGCCCCACAGAGGTCCCTTAACTCTTGCGTTTTAGCTCCAAGACAGGATATCCTGTGCGATTTCAGCAGGTCCATATGGTTCTCGAATGCTTTTCCCAAGGTGAGGATTAGAGAACATCAAATGCTGCTTGACGGAGAGAGGAAATCTCTTGTAATGCTTTTGTTCAGCTAACATCTATGTAAAGAGCTGCCTGGGATTTTTGGAATGGAATCTGTCGTCGCTGTAATCCTGCTCTGGAAAATCGTGATGGAGACGGCACAGGGAGCGATGTCATGGGCTGTCTGACACAGCCATCGCCCACAGCGAACTCATCTCCTTACCAGACTTTCCTTTGTCTCTGACATTTCAATGCTGAATTGGCAAGGTTCTGGGTGTTGCATTTTTTTTTTTCTTTCACAGCTGTGTTAAAATTCAAAACACAGATATGCAAGAAAAGGGCTAATACAGAGGAGGGTCTGTTCAACACTCTCTGTGGACTTCAGAGGAATTATTTTACTTTGCCTTCAGTGTCATACAGGAAATTCTTCTTTGGTCCATACAATGTAATAAACAAACCTCCTGTGTATTAGCTTTAGATTTTAGCACTTCTATCACAGCCTATTGCTGGTGGTAAATCAGAAAGCAGCAGTTTGCTTTACGAGGTTCTGGCCTGCCCTCGTTCTCACATACACCTATTTGGTGAGGACCTGTTACCATGTAGGGCAATGGCAGTTGTATGACATAATGCAAAAATGCTATTTATATACCGTGTGCTAGCAATTACGTTGAACAATTGCATTCAGTCGTTATCCTTCCCCGCCTTTGTAAATGGATCCAACAGTGGGACCTGCAGTGCTGGGGGTGAGAAGGCAGCCTGGATTCTCGTCCTCTGGTAGAGGTGTTGTCCCTTTTTTCCTGGGTAATTTATATGGTGTGTATGGACACCCTTGTTTGTAAGGTGGTGTTGCAGGTTGTGTTGTATGAATTAAATCATGTTTGTGTTTAGAAGTCTTTAGATACATGCTGAGTTGTTGTTTTACAGATAATAATTTAAAATATAACAAAGAGTCTTATTTTTAGAGATGATGATCACCAAGAATGGCATAAGTTTGTTCACGGCTATCAGGGCTCAGTGGCATTGGAACTAAGCCCATGGAGATTATGTCTTAATATATGAAGAATACACATTCTCTGTGAGTAAACAACCTCCAGAACGTTGTCAGATGCTAAAGCTAAAATGTACCTAAAATGTGGCATCTGCATGCATTTCTCAGCTCTTAACATCAGCATGTGTCCATCACAGCTCCATGCCGGGACGAGACATGAACACATCTCCATCCCCATTTTCCCTGCTGTCCCCCTGCTTTCCACGAGCGTGAGAGCTGGGTGGGTGGGAGGAGTGACGTGCTGAAGCTGTGTCCTCAGCCTGGGTAATGGGAGACTTCTCGAGCTTCCATTGCTAGCATTATGTGTCTGTGATTAGACCACCGAATAGCATCGGAGATGTGAGGAAGAGACGCAGGAGTGAAATGTGACCCATTTGTATAAAGGGTTTATCTTTTTTTCCACTGGAACAAATCCTAATAAATGGTTAATCTCCTCTGTTCAGTGGCTGAAATAACATGGCTCCTGCGCACAATGTGTAGGTTAATTGTGTTCAGAACCCACAATTAAAGTGTGCCTACTTTGTTTTAGAGAGCTGGATGGATTGCCTGGATCCATCAGACAAACTCCAGCAGAGGAGATGGACCAACATCATCCTCACCACTGCCAGCACCACCACCTGCAGAGATGATTGCCACCTGAGTGGGATTCCTGCTAGCATCCGAGACACAGCTGCAAGGAATTGCTATGAGCCGAAGTAGCTTATTCCTTGTTCAAGGTGGAATCTTCCCTTTCTTCCCAAAGAGTCTGATCAAGCGCAAAAATTTTATCTATTCCCGAGAGACACCTAGGTCTGTCACAGTGCTGTTTTGCTGGGGACTAAGGAAACTCGGCTGTAACCCTGGTTGGGGCAGTGTCCCACTCTGTGAACTGGAAAGCCAGCTCAGCTTTGAAATGGAGGTAAGCACAGGAAACTTTTGAGACCTGTGGGTGAAAAATGCTGCGTCAGTGTTTCCTATGAGACAGACCTTGGTTATGTGCTGAGATCAGAAATGCCACATCGCAGGCCGGCACCCTCTAAGTGCTGGAGTTTTTCCGAGCATGGTGTTTCTGTTCACTGTAAGTTGGAAGGAAGTCCCACTGAAGCAGCTTGGGGCTGAAAACTAAAGGGAATCTTTAGAAAAATTGATGAAAAGCAAGAGTGACTGTTTTTAAATGCACTCTGCAGAGAACAAGAGATAGCCATGCACTCTGTGGGACACCCTACACTATGTTTCAAGTCTTTAACTTTATAATCTTTGCATAATTCCTGATATCTTTTATGGTGTCACTAAATATTTGCTAAAAACACGTGTCAGTAGCAGATAGTTTTCTTAAACAGCATTAATTCTGTTTCCACATGGACAGTGTATTTTCCTGCTTTGGTTTTGATGCTCTTGGGTAATGCTCCATGGGGAGGGGGAAGGGGAGCTGAGCTTCCAACTGGGAATCTTCAACACAAAAACTATTAAGGGGTGATAAATCACTGGAGGCCCAGCATGTGATTAAAAGCTGTGGCCACCAGCAGTGACCCATGGGGAAGGAGGTATCGGTGACAGAGAGCAGGGGGAGGGGTTTGGCATTTTTTTCCAGGGCACCCTGGTTTGTTTACGTTTCTGTTCAGCCGACTCCTGCAAAAATGCCTCCTGTCTGTTCAGGGAACACACATTGAGCTGGGGAAAGTGTCTTTGGTATTTCTTGAAATGTCAAGGCATGGATCCTTGAAGGTAACATGTGAGGAGAATTACCTGGGGTCGCAGAGTGAAAACCAAACATTTGGTCAGTTTGGGGCTCTGTGAATTAACAGTCAGCATCACGCAGTTATTGTAATTTTAGTTGAACTTTACCCAGATGCACAGAATATTGTAAATATGACTCCTTTCCTCTCAACTAAGTCCATGTAGAAAAAATAATTTTTGTTGGACCAGGCACTGGGACATCCAATATCAGATTCTACTTTGTTCTTGGCTTAACCTAAAGCTTGATTAAATAAGAGTAAAAAAAAAAAAAATCTGTCAAAAAACACTATGATTTGATTCACTTTGATATATGTTTGGAGCAATAACAGTATGTTTTGTTGCTGTGTGCAAGACAGTGGAGGCATAATTTCTGTATGTTATTTTATATAACGGCTCTTTGCCAGCAAACCCTGTGCTAGAGGTTCATCAGCAAGTACAGAGGTACAGTTCCAGTTGCAAAATGCTGGCAAGACAGAGCAGAAATGAATGAAAAGATGGGTTTGGAATGCAGTGAAGAGCAGGATGGATGAGAGATCCAAGCCCTTATGTGGTTCTAGTCTCTGAGTTACGCCGGTAGAGAACCATAGGGCCAGGAGGGGGGAAGCTTGCTCTGATAAGTGGAAAAAGTCAAAAGAAAGGACTTGAACAGAGAAAAAAAATCACATCAGCTTAGCAAATGAGGTGCCTTTGAAGACCAAAGCAATTTATTTTGGTAAAAGGGCTGCAGAAACTTTCATTTTTGGATGCCGCATTGTTCTGACAGACTCTATTAAGAGACATCCTTTTTCCCATAGATTTATTCTACCATGTGTGAAAGATGGTCTTGTCATGCTTAAAAGTATCATAGGGATTCCTTTATTGGCATGTTGTTTTACGTTTGGCAGCAGCAACCCTGGAATGCTGAGAAACACACAAGAAACCTCATGCCAAGTAGATATAAATATATACGAGGGCTTCTTATCACCTGTAGGCAGAGGTTGGTTTAAGGCCTGAATCGGAAGACTTTATGTTCCTTCTTACACTCTTTTTATTAGCTTGGACTGGATATTTTCAACAGCCATATAATTCTGAACAACTGAGAAGCAACTCACTGTAAACTTCTTGACTTTTCACCAGCCCCAGGAATGTTTTATAGGTTTCACTGGATAAGCAGGTGATTACTGTGTAACTGATGCCGCTCAACGGGATGAACATGGGTGATACGGGCACACCTTGTAAAGAAAGAACACAACATAAGGAAGTTGGTAATAATTTGGTGTAAAAGGCTGACAAGGGCTCTTAGGAAGTTTGGAAACATTATGGTTGCCAGATGTGCTCTTCCAGATGTCAGGATTTCCTATTATACGCTTCTTCCGGTCAGGAGAAGCGATTCCCGTGATAATACATCAGAGCCTTTGAGACACGAGGGTTACCCGACCCCGAAAAATAATTCTGCAACTTTTGTTGCAGATTATGCTTATTTTCACAAAAGACTGCAATCCTTCGCACCCTCTTGTGAGACTAAATTGTGGGGAAAGTGAGATGAGAGGAGGAAGAAGGGAGGAGGGGAATGTCCTTAACGTTACCCGAAGTGTTCAATATTGGCCTCTGACTGCTGATAGCAGAAATGTTGTGTTAGTTACAGGGTTTGTTCTTTTGCCCAAGAGCTCTTTAAGGAAGGCACCTACACCAAACAGACAACCCTAAAAGGCAAATTAAACTACTGTACGGAGTCCTTGGTAGAAGCAAGAACCTCAGACATGTCTCCTGTGTCTCAGCTCAGTGCTTTATCTGCATAACACAGTTGAAATACTTGTTCAGTATCTAATTTCTATCCTTAATTACAGAATAACAAATTATTGTTATTGAATGCTTTACTTAATAACTAATATTCATTTGTGTCTTATATTCCAGTACCTTGAAATTTTCTCCAGTTATTTCCTACCTAAAAAGACAGAAACAGGGCTGGAAGGGTCAACTTGGTGGGTTTTTTTTTTTTTTTGTAAGACTTGAGCAACGTGGAGAAGTGTTTACGGCTGAATACAATACTATTATGAAATATACTGCTTATATACTCTCAGAGGCGATCCAATCCAATATTCCACATTTCAGCCCAGGCTACGGCTGGGAGCACACCCTGCTATCTCTTTTTAGATACTTATCTGTGGCCACTTCGGAATTACTGGGTTTGGTTATTTGTATATAGACTTCTTAAAACTCATCTGTTTAAAAGACAGCCTGCTCTTATGGGAAAGGGGTCCTCTGGCTTTCTGTGCTCCCTCTAGCAAAGTGACTCAGCCTGATTATGGTTAAAAAGGCAACAGTGCTGCTAAAACCAGCTTTTTGCAGACCCGGAGGGTCAGAGCGGTAGCCTGGAAATGCATTGGGGTCACCACGCAGACAGGAGAGACCTTTAACGATTACATTTAATTTGACTTGCAATCAAACAGGAGTAGATGGTAGAGCAGGAAATGGTATCTTTAGGCATGACATGAAATAGTATTGCTGTCAACTTGAATAAGAAAATCTGACTTTTTTTTAAGCGACTACATATTTAAATAGCCTGTAGGGTCAAACAGCCTTTCCTACAGCCCTCTGATAGCTGGCCTGATAAGGGCACCTACACTATAAATATCCTAAATCAATAACCCAGTATCACTGCTGAAAGCAGGCGTGTTCGCATATCACAGCAGATGGGAAGAAAGCAAATAATATTTGTCTTGCCTTTCAAATTGATTTCCTGTTTTTAGTAAGCCGGAGTGTGTCCATATGCTAATCAGATTGCTAAGAAAGATAGCAGGGCTCTGAGCAGCAAACTTTTACTTGACCTGCTGGGAGGAGGGGGGTGAGGCAGGGAGGAGGAAGCCCTGCATGGCCTTAAAATATCTGAGGCAGGAGCCGTTCTTACAAATGTTATGCAAATGCCTGTGCTTCCCTGACCTTCCCTGGGAAGTGTTGAGAGCTCTCCTTTTCTTCCTAGGCAGAAGATCTTCACAGTGCTCAGCAAGCTGGACTTGTTCACTGGGGATTTCTTAATCCATCTTTTCTTTCTTCTTGGACAATATTTGCCATGATGAAAGTGCTGATGTTGGGCAGAGAGACCCAAGGTCCGTAATGGCTTCCAAATGCACTCCCAGGTCCTGTTATCTTTCTCTTCAGACAGGAGATTTAAATTAACCTTAATGACAAATGGTTCAGAGATCATTTGTGTCCACATAAACTCTGGTGATGTTTCTGGGCAGTGTAGAGTTGCATGGGAAGAAATGATGGTACACTTCGTGTTCTCAGCATGGTAGGTGTTTGTGTACATTCTACAAGCTCTTCAGTTTTAAAAATTAAATTTAAAAATTAAAAATCTCAGATTTAGAAAATTTTTGGTGTGATAGTGCCAAGAAAATAGTTTCAGTGGGCATTTAGTCAATTCCCATGGTCTGCTAGAATGGCATCTGCAGTCCTGCAGAAGTTGTGTGTTCATGCCAACGTGCACACTTATGTTGTCATAAATATGAAAATCGGCCCAACATATATAATATATTCTATGTCAGATATACAATAGATACAAAAATTACTTGCTAATGCCAAAATTTGTACACATTTGATTTTTTTATGTGTGGCTGATAGGAGTTAATACAAGATGGTCTTGGCTTCCACATTGTGTCCCAGTTACCTCCTTCAGTCTTTTGAGATGAAGGTGGGTCCAACAGGCAAAGCACTAGCCTTGATTTAGGAAGCTACTTTCAAAAACCTACCTTCATGTCTGATTTTTAGGGAATTACTAGTCTATACCTTTTTTTCCCCCATCTCTGATGTGTTCAGGAAGCATCCAAGGAAGTCCAAATGTGTGGAGGACAAGAGCTGATCATTCCTCATATTTCTAAAGTTAAAAGACAAAACCAGAAGACCACCCCTTCCTGTAGTGGCTTTTTATTGTTAGAAAAGTAATTTTTTTGGAGAGGAAGTATGATATTATGGAACTGGAAGACAGATGATCTCAGTTGTAATCCTGGTGTTGACACAGATTTTCCTGTGTGACCTTGGAAGAATCTCTTGCTGCGTTCCAGTTTCCAATCAGTAAAATGCAAGAATCGTTCTTTGTTATCTCTGAGGAGCACTCTGCAGTTAACAATGCAGCGTTGCGAGGCTGATTTTGACACGTGCACAGGTGCTTGAAGATGGTGTTTTGGTATCCAGTGGGTTTTTTTGTCGTTGTTTTAAAAACATTTAAACAAGTTAGGTCTTAACTCCAGTGGCAGGTCCGGAGCTCTGTTTCTGTCTCCAGCATTATTCCTTAACCCCTTTCAAAGTTCTGTCGTAGACTGATGTGCTGGTATGATAGAAAACCTCTGGAAATAAACTGAGTTCTTAATGAGTATTTAGTAATTCCATTAAGAGAAATAAGCAGATGTAATCAATGGAAACCTGTTAAAATATCTTAAAGTCAAATGTAATCAACTGACCTCCTGGTTCAGAGCCCAACAGCATCTCCAGCCTTGTGCTGCCTACTTCCATGCTGCTGCTGCTGCTCAGGAGAAGGAAGCATGGTTTCTTTTCCCATAATTTCTGCCATTATCCCTTTATATACACCATCATGTCATCAGCACTGTGCTTTGTAACACCTCCCCTCCATTATCTACCATTTCTTTGCATCTGAAAAAACAGTCCCCAGTACTGCTTCTGGGGATCGCTGTGTTTTCTGACAGCTTTTTGCAGAACCAGGTGATCTGTGCTGCCATCAGTACCTGTGCTCTCTGCATCCTGCGGTTGATGCCAGTTCAGCCGATTCATGGTAACTGGTGGAAATCCTGCAGACACTTTGGCTCACTGCTACTTTAGGTTGGCCGTGGCATTCTCTGGGGTACTTGGGGTGTAACATTCTCCAAAAGACAAATTTTTAATTTTTTGAGACCTGCCATTTGCCTTTGGCATATAAGGGACGCATTCATAGTGGGGCTGAAGACCAGTGAAAGTCTCAGCCCTGAACTCTCTTTTTTGGTAACTATTTTGTGTGCAATTAACAGGTAAAGCCTTGGCAAAGATCAGGACGTCTTGCAGGAGCCACTGCAAAAAAGGCAAGAGAGAACCCAGAGACAAAGAGACATGGCTGAGGTTATTGACTGTTCAGCACCTGGACTGGGAGCAGATTACAAACCTCCTGATACCAACTTAAGTGCTTTAGCCACCAATTTATGTAAATTCCCAGATATCTGAAGTCTTTATCCAGATCCTTACTACGTGTATAGCTGGGCTGTAGGGGACATTTTCTTTCTTCTTTTACAAATAATCATCATTTAAAAATCAGTACCAGCTCTTTTTTTTTTTTTTTGCTCCTTTCATTTGCTTGGAATCTTCTTAGCTGCACATCTGATTCTTGGTAGAGCCAGGTACTATAATTTCTACGCTCTTATCTGATCTGTTTTCTAATGTGTGTAGCTGGTTTCGAAAGCAAATCAAAAGTAATCCAGTTAGACTTTATTTAAATCCATTTGGTCGGAACAATTATCTCAAGTGCTCAAGCTTCTGACATTCATCACGCCAGAAAAGGACAAAAAGATGTGTATAAAAAATATGATGATTTAACTTGAGTGGTGCTTTGAGGACATAAAAATAGAATAATTCTGTTGCATTAAATGATATTATGTGGTTAACATGTAACTAACAGGTCTAGATTATGGCCATTAATGTTTGTGTTTAATAAAGAGGGTCTAAAAAAGGCACTCTAAAAAAGTTACCAAATCTTACAAAGAGTTGCTTTGCTGTTTACATCAGCAAATATTTTAGGTAGAGGGAGAAAATCATTAAGTGTTGGCTGTTAATCTTGGGTGAATGTAATCGATTCAATTATGTAATGTGACAATGAATTTGTTCTGCTTTGCCTTGGGTTAGAATTTAAGCTTTTCCCCTTCAGATTTATTCAGATTGTTAAGTGGCTGCTGAGAAGCTGGAACCTTGTCAAACAAACTTGGCTTTAAATTTTAAATTATTTTTAATCAATATGTGAAGAGGCCAAGCTCTGCCATATGTTACTCACCATCCATTAGTTGGTAGCTGGTCATTAAACTCTCACTAAGGTTTCCTAACTGTGACTATTGTGGTGATTTTTTTTTTCGCTCTCTTTGTAGAGTATGGGCAAAGGGGAGCATTCGTGGCAGATTGCCTTGAGGACAATAAAAACTCTCATGTAGTATGGTTGTTTGTTCAGACACAAACAATAGAGACATTTTGCTATTACCATTTGCCAGCTATCAAGGGGTTTCGAGCCCCCTCCCCCTTGGTGCCTCCAACTCAAAACAGATGCAAAATCTTTCTTTTCAGTCCCCTTGAAATGACCTGTGGTGGTGCAGTGTCATTTAGAGGAGAAATTATTGGAGTGAGAGTGGCTGGTAACAATAGGGGCCTTGTGCCAGGCACATGACGGAACAGTGAGGGGGCTGTTGGTGACTTTATTGGGGAGGAGGACGGCGATCTGGCAGGTGCTGCCATTGTTAAAGGTCTCCACTCCTAGACAGTGGTCGCAGATGAGTTCATGTAATTTTGTTCGAGCTCTTTACGCCAGGTTCAGTGATGTGACACCGGTCAAGTAGCCAATCCAGCTTTTCTGATCTCCTCGACATGGTCCCTTCTGTGACATAACCCGAGATATGTCAACATGCTGCTAGGCCATATGGCTTCAAGCTAGAGTAACTTTTGCTCTCCCTGAAAGGGACATAATAACTTAGTGTTTACTCTGCTAATGCAGCCCCGGCACTCACGACTGATCTTGGCATTATTCTATGGAGATGTCATCCAGAAAACCAATTAAGTGTATTGATACAAAATAGATCCATTGGTTTAATTCTGAATTTGCCAACAACAGCGAATTTTGCTTACAAGGCGAAAGCTCCCCCGACTATATTTAGAAATGGGCACGCCCAGGGTTTTCCTTTTTATACCCGTAACGATGCCAGGTTCTGGTGGTGGGGCTGCGGACCAGCAAACCGGGGTGAAGAAGTTTAAATTTTTCTACACTCGAAAGAATAACATGAGTGATGTTAAGTAGAAAAGGTTAAACACATTGAAGTCAATGTATTAATGCATTAATTTTACTCCGGCTGTCCCTTTTCTCAGAGCACCAGGCTACACAATAATAGCTACATCTGCTTCTCTTGTACATATTGTTTAGTTCTGGTTTTTTGGCTCAGAGAATAGAAACTGGTCTTTCTGTGGGGAAACAAAGAATTTGTTTTTGTAAATTGCCATTTTTTTTTTCTGAATAAATCATGAAAAACCTGGCAGATTGAACAGATCAGCCATATGGAAACTGGCAAATTTTAGTCTGCTAAGGATAATTAAATGTGGATGTTATGTAGTCTAATGAAATATATGTTTCTGATAGAGGGGAGGACCAGAGAGACTCAAAATGAGGAGATGGCACTCAGAAAGAAAAATTACATCTTTAGGATTTGAACAGCTGACATACAAGAGATGTGAAGTGTTTTCAGGGACAGTTAACAGGCCTGGGGAAGGCAGGTCTCACCCCAAGAGTGGTTGTATCTCCAAAATTGTGAGACGACTTATAAAATTCCATGTGAGGGACAGGTTTTTTTCTTAAAAAAACACCATAGATGGCTGCTGGTACACTAGGAGATAGAACAAAGACTTGCTCATAATATGTGGAGGAACTCTGACCATGTAAAACCATTTGCACTGCAGATAAATGTCATTGGTCTTATTAGACAAGTCTGACTAACTTTTGATTGTCAATATATAAAATAAAAGATTAATTTGCGAGCAAAGGTCTTGGAATTTTGACAGAGAAATGGACATATAAATGTCTTATAAAAAAAAAAAAGTTGTATATATGAATTATTGTAATTACATCAGATATAGAACCAGACCTTAAAAATTATCAAGAAAGATAACTTTGCAGGAAAAAAGAACTACATAAGTCTTGCTAGGAACAAAGCTAAATCAAGTATTGCAGCCCTTTAGAGGTATGAGTCTTCATAAAACACCACTGTAAGAAGCCTTTCAAATTTCATCTAGTTTGTTGAAACCCTCAGAATTTACTGTATTTTGTCCTATATTATAATAGCTTATCTACAGGCTCTTCTTGAAAGCCTTCAGTTAGGACAAACAGGTAGCACAGAAAGGAAGTGGTTTCTAGAGTAAAACCTGGAGTCAATGAGCCAGGAACATAATAGGAAAAGGCATTAGGGTTTATAGGAGTGTTTAATATCAGTGTAATGGGAAATGACTCAAGTATGCAACCAACCTAGCCAAATGCTCCACAAACAAACAAGCACTCCCCACCTCATCCCCCAAAAATAACAAGCAGAGAAGCGAACTGAAACCAAATCTAAGGGGGAGTAGAGAAGGGCATGTGGGAATGTGATCTGCCAAGAGAACATCACTGAACCTTCCAAATTGAGCTGTCTATAGCTCTTAGACCAGGGCAAGGGAGTCCCATCTCTGGGTGTGCTTTGTGACCTTTAAATGGAGTAAAACTCTGTTTTCTTATCTGTGTTGCAAGCAGTAAAAGGGAAGAGATCCCTGCCCAGATGTGGGGAGGTTTTCATTAGGTCCAGTAATGCACTCTGACCCTTGGCATGGCAAAGCCAAAAATACAAAGGGAATTGAGGGCACATGCACACACTCTTTGTGAAACGGAGCCAAGTACTCTGCACTACCCCAGCTGTGTGATCGGAGCTTGTGTGGTCAGAGCATCCTCTCCCTCCAGAAGGATACCTCTTACAACTCAACAGAGCTCTGGAATGTGCATTATTCTGCTGGCACACACAACAAGCCAGTGTTAACTGTAAAGTGCCAAACCCAGTCTTCTGGGCTTTAAGAAATGTTGGGCTTGAGCTTGGCTGTCTGTTGAACATGAGTTGGCTCCACTTTGTGGATGTAATATGACGTAGCCTTTAATGGCGTGATCATGCATGGTTTGTCTACAGGGCCATTGACCAGACAGACCTGCCCAGGAACGAGCCCAAACTGAGCACTGAAATCTCAGGATCAAAGCCTGACCAGCTGGAAGGTGAACAATAAATGAGGAGGCTAGAGGCTCACCAGTGGGATAGGTGAATACCCATTAAAAATGCTGATGTGTGACCAGACAGGTAGGACAGGTAACTATCAGGAGTCGTAGGTGAAAACATCCCCCAGAGGTCTGCTCTCACAGAGAGCACTGGTATCTTGCTGAAGAGATAGTCAGGAAACTAACGTGTAGCGTATCATTCGCAATGTGTTTTTTTCAAAAGGACAATGAGAAGTGCAGAGTAGTCATGAAAGTAATACACTGAAAATGGGAAACAAACACAGACGAATATGGAATGCAAGGATGTGATGCTGTGAGAGGCAGGGACAGGGGAGAAAAGTATGCGGATGCACTCAAGATATATTGTGCTTTCCAAGACTTTTCTCATGAAGGAACAAGATGCTGCAGTGTGATGAGGTTTGATGCTGGCAGCACCTGATCCCAGGAAAAAGAGCAGGAGCTGTCAAAGGCTGGAGTCCTCTGTACATGTCAGACAGAGGCAGGGCACTGCCGGCCAGGCAGAAGCTGCTGATTGCTCTGGGGGAAGGGATCTGTGAGCTGCAGGGCACCCAGTGCAGTCCAAGGTTTTGGAAGTTCAGGATTTGTCGTAGGAACTGTAAAGCACCCGCTGCACACAGAGCATGGTGTCAGCTCTCAGGTGTTAAAACCTACCCTGCATTCCAAACACCTTCCCGCGCTGCCAAGTGTCACTTGTTCTTACCAGCAACGTAAATCATTAGTGAGGTCCTCAAGGACCTACCGAACATGTCCTATCAATTTCCTGGTCGTTTTACAGTGTCAGTGTATGTTCTCTGTCTTCTGGTGACAATGACGAGGATTTAACTGGTTCCTGGGCTGTGAAATCACAGGCTCGTGGTGGATTTTTTTTCCCCACAGTTGCATCTTGCTTTGCTGAGGAATAGAAGTGTGTAAATGAAGCTGAGTGGACAGAAAGCAAACAGGGCACTGCCAGAGCTCAGGGAAAAGTATACGATGAGTAAATTAAAACTAGTGTTGGGTGTAAGGTAGATATTTAAAATTATTTGACTTACACAGGGAAAAAAAAAACCCTGAGGAATTACTATTAAACCAACTGATCAACTATTTTTAAAGATTGTTTTTGTAGCTGAAAGGAAGAACAGTGGCTCTTTCATTACGGCAGGCCAGCAGTCCTGGGAATACTCTGTTCCTTTTCTGCTTGGTACTGAGGACATTTGAAGCGACGGTAACAGCAAGGAGCGTATCATAGCTTTATGATCACTCATCATCTTGGGGGAGCCTGTGAAGTGAAAGGCCCCCAGACTGGCCAAGGTTGAAAGGTTGAGGCAATAACCAGACTTTTTGTTCCTGAGACGGCCAGAGCCATTACTGAACAACAGCCGACTGTGAATAGACGATGGGCATCTTTGCTTTGTTGCTGCTCCCTGGTTTAAGGATACTCTTGTCCTCCTTCTGCCCCTTCTATATTTGACAAGTTTGCTTTCAGCAGATATGACAGGCACTGGTGGGGGTCACTGGCCCAGTTCCACATTTCCACACTTGGCTTACTCTGAGTTCACTGGCCTGAACTAATGTCTCCAATGGAGGTCGTACTACTGAACATTATGAGTTTTTATATATTAAACATGCATTAGTGGTTTTACCCTCCTTATCTGACAGCTGTAGAAAACTAAAGAAAATTCAGTTTGAACTTTAAAAAGCAGGGCTTAATTTATGTCCACTACTTTTGTTCCTCACTTTCTTTTTCATTTGCCAATTGCAAAGCTCAAGGGAGATAATAAAATGGAGGAGCCGCTACTTTAGACTTCCACGTGCTTCCTACTGCCTGTGCCTTACTGGGTGAGCTAAATCTAAAACTAGGAAAAGAGTTTTCAGATGGAAATTTGATTAAACAATGCAATCATCTGTCTCACAATCTGTTTTTTTATAAGGAAAGTATTTTTTTTTTCCAGGGGGAATTTTCTTTCAGAGGGTTTTGTATGAAAAGGCAGACGTCATGAATACTGATGGGAAGGGCTCAGTGTTTTGTTATTTCTGTATAACAAAGACAAAATGCTTTAATAAAATCAGAAAACACAGATGTTACTTTGAGTATATTTTGCATCTTCTACTTTTTTTTTTTTTTTTTTAAAGTTGAGAACAATCCCTCCCTCAGACTGACAATAGCAGCTCATGACAGACAAAATTAGCAGCTGGAAGCTTAGCCAAAAGTTTAGGCTTTTGAGTTTGTTGTTATTGTTTGGGATTTTCTTAGATGGTGAAAGGCATGCTTGAAGGAAGAGGCACGGATGAATTGAAAGCTCTTGTTTCTCACTCTCAGTATAGTTTGACTGGATTTTAGTTTTTATAAACAGTTTAAAATGGGAAAAAGCAGAACCCTTTGTTTAGAAATTATCCTATTGTGTTTTTCTCCTTTTTGTCTGTGAGGACTTTAGAGGGAAGTTCATGGTTGGTTTGATAATGTATACTTTTCATATTCATTTAAAGAGATCACATTTTTACTTAAAAAAAAAAAAAAAGATCAGTTTCTGTAGGTCAATGAAAAAGGAACATCTATCAATTTTTCCCAAGTAATCTCTATTTCTAGGGAGGAAGCAAGAGATACCTGGAGATACCGTGTCACCCAGCCTCAGGACTCAATTATGAGCGAAGTGAATTAACTTCATCACTCTTTGCCCAGGAGTTTTGAGTTGTTGTGGTTTTATATTCTGTGAATTTTACTAGACTACTAGGCTACACAGAACCTTTTCATGGTCCAGAAGAAATCTTCTGGAATGTCAGTGTCTCTCTTATCTTCTGTGCTCCCTGCTTCCCTCCCTGCTCAGACAGTCAGACACTGGCAGGGCTGCCCTTAGAGTGCTTGGAGCTGTGAGGGATCGTGGCTGGGGATCACCTCCAAGGCCACCTGCCCACAGCAACACCACTTTCCCCAGGACCGGGAAACCACATCATCTGAGTTTATGCTTTGTGTGTTGTTCAAATGCTTCTGAACACAGTGGAGGAGCAAATCTGCAGAACATACCTTTCTATGAGATCTAGCGTAGATATACTCAGTGCTAGTCTTGGGGTGAAATGTGAAGTGGTTGGTTTTCATGTGCTTTTGATGCATCTTGGATCTCTGTTGATGGGTCTATAGAACAATGGCTCCTTCAGAGTGGTCTCTAGACACTTCGCTGCTGAGGGATGTTTTACTCTAAAATAAATAAATTAGATATTTTCTGTTCAAGAAACAATGGATTTGGAGGCAGGATTTTACAGTTTTCCTGGTTTTGCCACAGGTATGTTCTCTCTCTTTTGTTCAAGCTACCTGGGACTTCTCCAATGCAACACGTTTTCTCAGCACTGCTGGGTGGGCAGCTGTTGCCTGCCCAGCATCCTTGTAAATGGATTTTTGCTCATGCTGTCTTTTGTTCTTTCAGGGTATAAGCTCCTCTGGATTCATGCTGCATTTAAGGAATTGAGGAGAATACTGGGAAAACCCACCTGCCAACACTGAAAGATAATATTGTGATCAAAACCAAGTATTAGGATTTGTGAGATTTGGCTTCTGTTTTTTGAATCAGCTGTGTGTCATGTGGACTAAAATGTTCTTTAGGTATACGGCGATGGAAGGGAACACGTTGTAATGATTATAGTTTTATTGCAGGACAGTAAGAACACCTGCTGAATGCATATAAACAAAAAAAGTGAATAAGAAATGATGTTGTAATGAGAAGGCATGAGTAGAAGAGGAAACACCACTGTCCTCATTCCATTTAAAAGGTAAAACAATGTCATATTCTTATGTCAAGCTGCATAGCTCGTAAATGTTCCTTCTTAAAGGAGATATGTTAACTGAGACAGACGTAAATAAACAAAAACAACTAGATCTGATTTCAAAGACTGTTCCCTGAAATACTGCATGATCCCTAGTGTGCAACTGCTTGAATAACGGGGAGTTGCTTGCAGTGGTAGAAAATACTATATCCACTGGGTCTACCTGTAATCACTATATTTAGTAAAGAATCACTTTAATAAGGAGAAATGATTTCTAATTCTGATACTAGCGACATCTCCTTGTTTCAGTGTCCTTTTCTTTTTGGACTTTATGGAAGCTTATTCCCAAACTAACCATGTAACGTTGCTTCATGTATAATTAATAATTATTGCCCACCTGTATGAGTGCTTCTGATGCAGGAGAACCTAGGTGATGAAATCTTTCATTTTCAGGGTATTAATCCAACTCTTGGTGTGAGATAGAGTAGTGTTAGAGACCCCAGACCATTTTCAGGGTATTAATCCAACTCTTGGTATGCGATAGAGTAACGTTAGAGACCCCAGAGTCAACTGTGAAAATGAGGGGACTAGTGAGCTGCTGTGTGGTCCGTATCCACGGATGGAAAACAGAATTTTAAAGGAATGGCCTTTTTTCCTGGGCCTCTGAGAGGATCTGGAGTACGCTTGTCCACAGAAGAGCAGAATTCAGGGGTGGGAAGGGGAGAAAAGGGGGCTTTGGTGGAAATGCAAGATAAGGAAAATATTATTTTGCATAGGAAAACATCTTGCATGCAGAAAGTACAGTACTAGGTACTGTGAGAAACTCAGTCCTGAGGTTTCTAGCTTTTCACACAGCTTGTTTATAATAAAGACCGTTCCCTATCATTTCCATGTGGAAGCATTACTTCACGCTTGCAACTGCGCAAGAGCAAATGGAGCAGAAGAGCCCAATTAAAGTTACAGGGACTACTCAATATCAGAGCAAATGTTAGTTTAATGATACAGTTACAAGTCACAAAGAAATTGGAGCAGACGCCCCAAGTTTTATACATTTTTGGCAAAGTAAGTGGGAAACTATGTGCTAAAGTGCGGTCAACAGATGGAGGAAGAGAGGTACAGGAGGGGAAGAAAGCTACACACCCATGTACAAAACCAAAAAAGGCCCCAAAATCCCAATCAAACAAACACAAAGAACTGAAGAGACAAACTTTGGAAGAAACAGATTTTTAAACAAAGTTTGCCAAATAAGCAAACTTTTTTTTTTTTTCCCTCCGGAGGGCAGATGCAAAGTGCCTTTTCAGTTCATTTTGGATAGAAATAAGTGAACACATGCTGTGCTTTAATAAATCTTGGCACAACCACAATAGGGAAACTCAGACCTTGAGGAACAATTCTGTGTTGGAGTTTGGTAATCTTCACCAAGCCTCTTTGTGTTCTTCTCTCTCCTTTTCTGCTTTGGAAAAAAAAAAAAATTATCGGTGAGATGCAAAAGTTCATTTCCTCCATCCTACACAAGGACACAACCAGGGCAGGTAGATGATCTTCACAACATCTAGAGAGTACCTACTATTTTGAAATCTACTATTTTGCATGCAGAGCTGGGAGTCAGAGCTCAACAGCTCAAAATCCAAACCCCTGGATGCAGCACTGCAAGGGGGGTCTCACGAGAGCGGAGCAGAGGGGGAGAAGGATGCAGCCCAGGACAGGGTTGGCCTTCTGGGCTGTAAGCGCACATTGCCGGCTCACATTGAGCTTCTCATCAACCAGCACCCTCAAGTCCTTCTCCTCAGGGCTGCTGCTCTCAATCCATTCTCTTCCCAGCCTGTATTTGTGCTTGGGAATGCCCCGACCCATGTGCAGGACCATTGATGCAAACCTCTGTGAATCTTGGTTTCCACTTTTATGAAATGTGAAATATAGTCACTAATACTTTATTCCACTCCTGTTTTGGGTCATTACTTTATTTGCTTTGAAAAAGCAAAGTGATGTTTCATAATAAGTTTGCATAACCATGTAGTTCTGTCTCTGGATTTTCTGTCATCTCTTCTCAACTTCCCAGCATTGTGCTGTCTTTTTTTTTTTTCTTTAAGACAGGGATCAGGAGTGAAATCCCAGCTCTGTCAAAACCGGTGGAAATAATCCCAGTCTTTGTGACAATCAGGTTTTTATCTCAAATATTTTTATTTGCTTAGCACCCTTGGATAATTCATAGTAATAATATTTAACATGTATCATGCTCTGATCCCTGCCAAGCATTCCAGGTGAAGTCTTAATACATTCGTTAAATCTGGGGTATGCTTATTATCAGACTGTTATAATTGTATCTAACAAGGAGAGAGCGCACAGGGGAATATTATCCTGAGTGCAGATGTGTTGACATTGGTGAGCCTTACAACACATCACACATTTATTCAAAGCCCTGAAGTTTATAAAACATACACCTGGCAAATTCCTGCCAGTCCATTTTTCTGGGCTACCATAACCTTTTTAGAGAAAACTTTAACACACAGAGTAGGTTTAACATGAATTTTGTTATGCTTCCAACAGCTGGACTTTGTACAAACCTGTACACGTGTGAATCAAAACTATCAAGATCACAGACAGTGCAGCCAGGGAACACCTGATACATGAATCTTCCAGGCGTGCTACTGTACTTTCCAGAAAAGGCTTGCAAAATTCTGGCTATTGTACATGTACTTTGCAACTTATTGTAGGTAATACTGAAAGAGGAATTGCCTTGGTTGAAAGGAGAATTTTTTTCTGAGCTAAATGTTCTTCTTTGCTGTGGCTTAACATTTTCTTAATGCTATTTTTGTATGAGATCATAGTTTACTCGGTTCAAATACCTATGGAAAATGTTCAGACACTTCTTCTTTTTGGGTAACTTGGAACATCTCTGTTGATGTCAATGGTCACACTTGTTGGAGATGAGTGCTTTGATCTAGGTGTAGATGTATAAAAAGTACTGTGGCACAGACAACATATACTCCGAAATGAAACATATTTTTCCACCTCCAGAATCCTTGGAAAGCTCCATGAAATTCATATTCTCTGGAAACTATTTGGTTAATGTACACTGTAAAGTTACCAATGTCAACTTGTGTCATGGAAAGACTGGTCTTCCCACTTTGTGCAGGTAACTGAACCTCCTTAATTTTGTTACTGTGGGTTAAATTGGTCTTGAGCCTTTATCTCCACACAGCACCTAACCATATATGTTATGTCAGCCTTAAAATAAAACATTTCCTCAAATTAGGATAATGCCAGGATCTTGATGAGAACTGAGAGGAAAGATTGCCTCTTCATTTCTCCCCATTTTGAAGCTGCCACAGTGCACGTATGATTTGTGAGCCTTTGTCTGTGAAATGATGATTAGGTTGTGACAGAGAAAGGGGAAAGATACAAAATAATCTGAAGGCTGTTTAAGATTAGAAAAAAAAAAGTCAGATATAATTTTAGAGACCTGAATTCTTTCCATTCCTTTTTAGTTGGAAAAGAGTAATTGTAAATTACTCTTTGCAAGCAAAAAAAGACCTCTAGTACAGTCTTGGATACTCCCATTAGACCGTGTGTTTCCGAAGTGGCCCTTGCCCCTCATAAATTTCTTACTGAGATTAGTCACAAACAAGATAATTACTCATTCTAGGCCAAAAATAGATGAATTGACTGGGACCTAAAATATTTTTATTTAATTAATAGATTGAGTCGACAGAAATGAAACACTTCCTTCTCTGACCGTGATCTGTTTGTGATGGGTGAAAACCCAAGTGTACCTGCCTATCTGGACTGCTTACGACCTGCAATCAATTTTCTATATTTGGGCTTTATCTGTTTAATGCAGGTAACTGCTTGTTTGGTTTTCATTGAAAAGGTTCATTTAAGACTAGTTTTCACATTGTATTTTAGACATACTGACATAGAGGTCGGATATTCTTTCCCATGAAATATTGGAAACCAGTGGATTTAAATATAAATATGATTTGCCAATGACAGAAGAGTAGGAATAGGTATAGTCTGTCATAACATTTGTTCAGTATCTCAAATTAACTCTCAGCAAAACTCATGTATTTCACCAAATATGCCGAACAAGGATTAAATGTGATTTTGAACTCTTGCCCACGCCTTTCCCATTATACTGAACCTCCTTGCTTTCACTTCAAGACAGTCCAGACGCATGCCTGTCACTTTTTCCTCTGCAGTGTGGTGGAAATACCCTACAGGCAGTGCTTACAAAGGCAGCTCTGGCACTGGTGGGATGCTGTGCATGAGCAGATTTGTTAGATGATGCTACTTATGGACTATTGCCTCAGTCAGAGCAAATACTTTTTTGAAGAGAGGTCATAAAACTTTTACTATACACCTCTCCCTTTCTGTGTGTGTGTGTGCAAGGTCCCAGATAGCTTTGTGTGACACAAAAAGTTCACCAGGTTGAAGTTAAGGGTTTATGTATGCTATATGTTACTCATAATACTCCAAAAATCCCAATGCAATTCCTCAGCTTGTCATGGTTTTCTTTTTTTTTTTTTTAATTTTATGTTACAGGTATATTTTAGGAACAAGTATTTGAGAACTGTTTTAGGTCTCTAAAACATACATAGTTTCCCGTTCACCCTACTCAAACTAGCCAGTCCTTTGTTAACAGACTGTGAAGACCAACTACAGAAGAAGTTGACTACAACATTTTGAGTCAGTGACATCTCCTAGCCAGAGGAAGTCAGGTGCTTGTGCTATTTATACAAGGCCAATCAACCAGAATTTTGCTTTTTTAATTTGAAGACAGTGTGTCACACCAGACCTTAAAACCGTCACTGATACGGAAATGCATGTCACTATTTTGTACTGGTATACCACTCTTTGCTGGGAAAGTAGTGGGTAGAAGTTTGTAGAGGAGGGAAAGACTTTAATCTCTTTCAGCTGCTACTTCGGAAACTGTGGTTCTTCAAGACGTGGTCCCGGCACACAAGCAAAGTGTTCAAGTAGGCACAGAATATTATACAGTAATTCACTTAATATAGAAAAGATGAACACCATAATGAAGTCCTATTGACCAAGATTGCGCAATCTGATGTGTGGGTTTCAGTCATACAGGTAGAAAGTGTATATCGTGTGAGTGTAACTGTGGGTGTCTCGTGTCTAGACACAAATACTTAGTTAAAAATTTCTACTCGTGCACATGAAGGCACTTAAATATACAGTCACTACTGATTGAGTCAAATACCTGCTCCTCCTTCAATGTAAGAGTTTCCATTTAAATACTGACAATGAAACTAATGTATAAAATCCGAGAATGTGGTGGAAGTCAAAGCAGAGTAATTCTCCTTGAGAGGAAATCTTGGGGAGTGGAGATATGGATAGATATGGAATGTGCAAAGTGACGGTAAGAAAACATGTTATGCACCTTGAGCTGTCGTTATATTAAAAGAACTTTTTTCTTTCTTAGGCTCCAAAAGAGAAATTACTGAATAAAATAAATTGACCTGTGGCATCCTGAACCTGTCAGAAAGAAGTTTGCTGTTAAGAACACTTCAGCTTCAGAGATCTTAGATAATATTGTCACATTCTCTCTTGGTTTTCGGGGGTATTCTGTTTGTTTGTTTCTTTTGCCTTCTCTATTGGGAAACTATTCTCGTTTTACGGATTTGTGTTCATAATGAACACACGGATGCAGAAGGATGTTGATGGGGCTCTAGATCAGTTCTGATAGTTATGAGGAGTAGCTCACAGTATCATAGAAAGTCAGTCAAAGCTCTGGGCAGCAAACCTGGATTTGGAAAGGAAAAATTCTGGTGCATTTTTGGACTGATGTCTGGAAACCCTCAATCTGTGGTGGTGTAAGTCGTATCTAGCAGGTCAGTCTTGGGCATACGTCACCATTTGACATTTTGTGTGCTTATTCAGTCTCTGGAAAATCTGTGCCTTATGAATAGTGAGTGAAATGCTCTTAATTTTGCCTTTGGGATATTATTTCTTTAGAGAAGATAGTGAGTTTTAACATTAACTGTGATCTGTGACTCAGAACTTCCTCCTTCAGCTTCTGGTTGTGATGCTGACTGTGATCTGCAGTTGGAGGAACTTGCAATTCTTTATTCTGCCAGCAAAGAACAATATTGTTCTGTGCTTCTCATTTGTCCGCAGTTGAGCTGGGCACAAGTGGGCGCAGCTTCAGAGATGGATTTAAAAAACACTCAGGCTGTGGCAGTGCTATATGCAAGTTATATTTTTATTTACATGCTCATTATAGTTGTGTCTGGGAACACTTGTATGTCTTGCAGATACATTGGTACGCGGTAGCTATTCTGTCTTTCTACCAATAGTTTCCAGACTTTTGCCAAGTTGTTTCTCTTTTGTTATGAAAGAGATAAAAATAAAATGGGCTGGACCTTGATCAAGAAATGATTTTAGATACAGCTTGGCAATAGAAGTAGACCCTCAGCAACATTTTTCCATTGTACAGTCACTCTTTTTTTCTTAACTGGGCAGTATGATAAATGGCTAATTTCAGGTCAGGCAGCTTAAAGTGCAGAACAAAAACAATGACACCATGGAAAATAAAAAGGCTGTCCAGTGTATTGAGGTTAAATTTAAATCTGTCTCTCTCAGGAAGCAGACTTCAGCAACAAAGATGGAAACACACCTCAGAAAAATATGGCTGAAGTCTAATAAACAGCAATAGCTTTCAGATTCACCAAGAAATCTGGGTTAAATCCTTCTGAAAAAATGGATGAACTAAACTTGATTTTTCTTCAGCTCATCCTCTTCATAATTCTGTGTCTGATTAACTAGTTCTTTTTTCTTTCAAGTTCACCAGGTCTCTGTTTTCTATTTTTAAGACGTTTAACTTGACAGCTGTAAAAATGAATGCCATGGCAGACTCACGTCCAATTTACTGTTCATTACCATACTGAGATTTTTCTAGGTTTTTGGTTCTAATCAAATAACAGAGTTTTAGACAATTTCCTGGAGTTATGAGTTAGAGCGACCATCTGTGGGGCTGAAAGAGTCATTAACTTTCCGTGGTCATTTCCACTCATTGTCTTCCTTTGGGACTACCCATAAGGATTTCAGTTAGCAACCAAATGTAACGATGGGTTGGGTTTTTGTGTCAGGGGAACACCTGTCCATTAGGAAGAAAACGGAGGCTTTCAACTTTTTTTCAAGTAGATCAGTGTAGGACTGTCAGTTGGGAACAACATTTGGTCACCAGCAGTCTGGTACAGGCTGCTTCACATCCGTGACCCCAGACTGGAAGATGGTGTTGCCTGGTCAACCTGCTTCTTCAGAGAAAGCAGTTTAGGCTACAACAACAGCAGTCTGGTACAGGCTGCTTCACATCCATGACCCCAAACTGGAAGATGGTGTTGCCTGATCAACCTGCTTCTTCAGGGAAAGCAGTTTAGGCTACAACAATATTTTTTTTTTTAATTGAGCTGTGAAATAGCACTTGTATAACTTTAAGTACACTTGGCTATAGTTTTCATGGTCTCTGTCTACACAGTTCTCAGCTACACGTAACTTTAAGTACACTTGGCTATAGTTTTCGTGGTCTCTTTCTACACAATTCTCAGCTACACATAACTGAGCTTTTTTTATTGAGTGCATATATCTGGTGTGGAATCAGCATGTCATCAAGCATATTATGGACTAAAATTAATATTTCACTACAGAGAGATTCTACCTCCTAGTTTATTAATTGACTTCATAATTAACTGGCAAATTCAAAGTGCAAGTGAACTTTAACTTCATAATTAACTGGCAAATTCAAAGTGGAAGTGAACATTAGTTTTTTGCTTTATGTTTTACATTTGCGTTTCCTATTAAAAAAAGTAATTTGTTTTTCTGCTTGAGGGTCAGACCAACACTTTGTGTTCAGGACCTGTATTGCGGATCTCTCTTTCATCAGGAGTTGGTGTGTCACTTGTGAATTTCAGCTTTAGTAATGAAATCTTCTTACCAATTAATCCTCCTGTATATTTCATTGGTTGTTCTGATCTTTACTTTTGTCCTAAAATGTTGTTCATAGTCTTGTGTTTATAGGAGTTGTATTCTACCACTGTGACATCTGCATTTCAGGAACAGGATTTCCTGTTCTTTCTGATGTATAATTTCCAAAGTGGACTTGAAATAAGGGAAATGCAATTGTCTTTTTTTTTTTTTTTAATTTTTTTTTACAGCACCTACATGATTACAAGTGGTCTATGGAAATGATACAAAGCCTTTTTCTCTGCCCAAAGGACTTTTCATAATTTTTTAAGAGTCATTTAGCAAGTGAAGCAAAAAAATAGTATGGAAAGCGTGGAGGTGAAGTACTCTGTACCAGCTATTTCCTTTGACTGACCAGTTCAGATGCACACACATCTTAGCTTCAACAGGAAGATTTTCTTGCAGCAATAATTATTATTACTTAAGAACTCCTGTGAATGTTGTGGAAACGGTTAGTGACTGAAGTAAGATAAAGGTAATTTTCTTGTGGTCCCTCATGATAGACTGTCTCTCTGTCATGTTAAACTAACACAAAAGCAATGTTTCTTTGAATGATAAACTTCTCCACATGGCTGCTGTAGTTTTGTAACAAGTGCTTTGAAATCTTTTCTGTCTGAGATTGGAAGAAATCGGACTTAGAATTTCTGAAGAAATCAGACTTAGACGTTCAGAAGAAATGAAACTAAGATTTGATTCAACATATTTGGTTTTGGAACCAAAAGCAACTGCCTATGTTTTAGTAATTTTCTCCCTTGTTCCAGCTGTAGCTTGCGGTAATTGGTCTCTGAACTGGCTGATTTGCTATGGTGCACAGTATTTGATCGTTAATGCCAGCATGAGGTGGACAGTGGAAGGCTTGTGAATTTTCCAGTCTCTTCAGCCTTCTGTTTTTACAAGTCATCAAATTCCTTTCCATTGTATTATTTTCTCTTTTTTTTTGTTGTTTTTTAAATTGATGGTTGCTTTCTTTTGCCAAACAGCTTTGCATTTCCTTCTCTTTTGTAGAATTTGTGGACACATAAGTTATCAGCTATAAAAATGCAAGAGCAGGAAATCTTGTCCTTGAGCTACCCGGTGGAATAAAAAAAAAAAAGAAAGCAAACCATTTCCTATGACTTTGTTCTGTTGGTAATTGCTGTAGGAGGTTGCCAGAAGGAATAGCGTCTGTCTTCAGGTCAGGATGGTAAACTGCTGTGTCCTACCCTACTAAAGAAAATAGAGTTTTTGTTTCCAGCAGGGTGAGGTAGAGCAGATACGAGTTCTGACAGCTAACCTTGCAAGCAGGGTTAACTGCAGAAGGGTTTGCAAGGTCTGTGGTGAAAGCGGACGAGTACAGCAACCAAGAGAGAGCAGCAGGATGAAGAGTAGCCCTCTGTGTTCAAAAGAGGCTCTGGAGCTTGTAGTGCTATTTCACAATTTAGAGATTTGCAATTTAAAGCTCTTGGTCTGGACTAGTTGTCTAATATTATGTCACTGCGAATGGTGAGGAAGGGACAGAGTGACTGTCAGAGGTTCAGTGATAACTTAAATACAACAATTTATGAGTACTGTAGAAGACATTTATTGGTGGATAATGTGGATCACTCTTTAGAAACTCATCTTTCCTTCACTGTGTGTGGATAGTACCTAGCTGGTAGGTCTGAGCTTTTTGTGTGATGTATGCAGTGCTTGGTCAGATGCATTTCATTCTCCCTCTTTTTCCTGCTCTGTGAAACACGAAGAACTGGCAATCAGCTGTCAATAAAGTGCTTTCACACAGCAACACCTAGTTCTGTTGTTACAGTTTCTGGTGGAGCATTGCAGGACTTCAGATCGTAGGCATGGATGGGATTGCTTTGTGCTAACTGCCATGAAAACATAGAGCAAAAAGGTGGTCCCTGCTCTAAAAAGCTTCCAGCCCAAGTATGAGAGGTAACGGATGGATGCAGCCTGGGTGGTGGGTGACTACAAGCTGTTGCAGAACCAGAGAATAATTTCTCATAAGACGAATTTATGAAATTTCCACCTATTTTCTCTCTTCTGGGGATCTCACTGCTAGCTCCCTGTTGGTTTTGGATTTGGACATTTGAAGACTATATGAATCCAGGGATTATTTTAGTGCTTGTATGATTCTGTTGCAGGGCTGATGACACCCCTTCAGAATGTCTGTCAGATAGTTCATGAGGGATTTCCGACAGCTGACTTAAGTCTGAAAGCCCTGTCCTACTTTTACAAGGCATTGGTTTGTTTATCCTTGGGTCCAGGGTAGCATTTTAATCTGTTTTAGGATAAGCGATGCTTTCAGGGAGAGTGAGAAAATTTTCTTCCCATCTATCATTAAATTAATTTTATCTTTATGGACAATTTTCTTGAGTAAGGGTGTTAAAATAGACTGGGGGTCTCAGGGCCACTGCTTTCCTTAAATTACACTTGAACCTTGGGGATTAGCTGTAAACTTTATTTCATCAAAAATTCCTATGCTCAGTGAATTTTTATTTTATTCACCAAAATAGGTGATCTGTATAACTCTTATTACTGGAAGTTAAGAATGACTAATATTGGTATCAAATTTTGCACATTATATATCAATACTTTAATATTTCTCAACTCATGTTATAAAAATAGACTTGTGGATGCTTTTGGTTTAAAGAAAAGGGTTACCATCTGTGAACTGAATCAGTTCATTTTACTTTGGACCAAAGCGCATCAGCTGATGTCTGATTGAATATAGCAAACGCAAGAGGTTCAAAACTCGTGAGTTAGACCTTCAGGAAGGATGAGACTGGCTTAGAAATAGCAGGATTATGTTGTGAATCAGTTCAAGTTTTCTGGGTTTGAACTTTTCTCAGGCTTTGAAACTTGTAAGGGGTAGTTATTGTATGACAAAAGACCATTGTCAGGAACTATCGGAAAATACCGACAACCTCCAACAAAGCTGTAAAAATTGATAGCAGTTATAGCTCTTGAATGACTTCTGCAGAAGCAGGATCCCTGCAAGAGGGATGCTCAGATGACTAGGCTCACAAGAGTGGCTGCGTGGGGAGGCGTCACAAACCTGTGCCATGATTGCCAGCTCTGCAAACTCTGTCCAGCTTGAGGGACAGGAAAAGCCCCTGAGTATGACTGATTCTTCTTTCAGCTTAGCTGGAATCTTGACAGACCTCAAGGACAACAGGATCACACCACATGCACCAGGAAAGAACAAAGGAAAATAAGTTTACCTTAATGCTTGGATAATAGCAATCTTCTCTCCTGCCCAGTTTATACAAGAAGCGCTTCCTTCTGTGCTTCCCCACTTTCTTGGCCAGTGAACTCAAGGCACTTTGTTTCAGTCTTCTTTAATCACTGCTGATAAGGAAATTGCTCTGTATTCTTCCACCACGTACACACCATTTACACTTGGGATACAGAATATTCAAGTAATATTCCGTGGTTAGTGCTGTGGCGTTAGGGGAAAATTTGAACTCGTTGGGTTACATTTCTTCCCTCTATAAGGACGTATTCATGAAGATCTCTTTTGTATGCCTGTTTTTACAACTCAATATGTGTGACACAGACTGGGGAAAACAAGATTCTTATTCCAGTTGTCCATTTTGATAATGCAGACCAAATGACTAAATTTTTAAAGGGATTAAAGAAACAAGCAAGTAGTTTTCATTTTTATTTTTCCTTCTATCCTTACAGATACCCAGGAGGTTAAACAACTGCCATAAAACAGGTCAAACTTTTGTACTGCCGCTGTCCATATTGCTAATTATTGGAATGAATATGGTGGAGGTCTTTGTCTTCATACAAAAATTAAAAGATATTTCCAAATTTATTGAACATGTTTTTTGTTAGAGCAAGGTTTGCTAAACTGGTGCCCAGTTATGCTGGTAGGTTTTTCTTCTGTGTTCTGAACCCATCTTTCAAATGCTGGTTCGCATCAGATAGGCCCTTCAACACTCATCAAGTGAGAATGATTTTTGGGCAGATCATTCATTGAGAGGAACGAGTGTTAGCTTAGGTCAGAGTCACACCGATGTTGCAGTGGTTTGTAGCCTCTTATCAGCCTGCAGGACCTTATGGTAAATTCACGTGCTCTTGTTAAGATAATTCCCTGCACAGATTTTTTTTTTTTTTTTTTGCACCAATTGTTTGATATTTTTCAGTTACCCTTATGGTTAAAAGAGCTTAAGATTTCTCTGTTTCATTTCAGAAATGAGCAGAAAGATCTAGAGGTTTGTATGAGCGTGTTGACTCTGAGTTCAAACATGATCTTAGCTTTAAGCAGGGCACCAGTCTCAGTAGGGTTACTCATGTGCCTGTACTTAAGCAGGGCTCAGGTGCTACAATTAATATGATCATTGGCCCTGAGATCTTACATATTAGAAAAGAAATAGGAATTTCCTGGCTGAGGTACTGCAAATTCAAGCTAAAATCATGCCATGTTCATTTTTAATAACCCAAACAATTACAGATTTTTAATCCATTAGATATTCATTTTATATTGTTGACCATGTTTTGCTGATGTGAAGTCAAAGACTGAACTCCTACAGGAATAAAATTCAACTTCCATTGTCTGCTGCTGTTAATTTAGGCTCTGTTATCTGTGGGTGTGTTGGTACTAGAAGTATGGCATCACTGTGGGTCTATAGCAGCTCCCCTCTGCTCGATAAAGTCTCTCATTTCTTTTTTTTTTTTTTTTTTATTTTGCAATGGGTGAGATGTCTTTAATTTATTGTAGGAAACTCTTAAACATGCAAAATCCTTTTTAGAGGCTTCTACAATAGCCGTGAAGCACTTATTTAATCCCATTGAATGGAGACTAGATTTACTAGCTGGGCTAGACATGATTTTTGTTCAGGAGCCATCTCGGAGTACATCGAAGTTTAAAGATCTTTGCAGAAAACCCAAGGAGAAACAAAAGGAGTAAATTTTAAAAGGAACTTTGTCAAGGAGTTTTAGATGTTAAACAGATAGAAAAGCCATGGTGGCTTGACTAAAACGAGTGTTGGGTTAGCAGAATCGTTACTGATCCGGTGAGACATGCTAATGAGGCACTTAAAATGCAAGTTTGATGGAAAAAGGGGCAATTTCATACCAAAGTGCAGCAAGGTTACTGAATCAAAGAAGGTACACTTCAGTTCTGCAAAAGGGGACAATGCTCCATTGTCAGATCCTTTTTCTTTTGACTTTAAACATGTTTTAACTACACTATTTACTAAATTGTACAATGTGGCTTGCCCACTGATTGAGAATTTATGACCAGAAACAAACCTGTTAGGGAAAAAAGAAAAACTGAGTGTGATCCATACTGTAGCTGCATAAAATAGTTTGACAGAACTTAACCTGAGCACTGTGGGGGGTGCATGAGATGGTTTTCAAGCCCAGGGGCCTAGGATCTGAGTTTAAATAGAATTTTGTGTTTCAATAACAATTTAAAAAAAAGGGAGAGTGTTTGGAAACATCTGTGGCCTCTCAATCTGCGTAAATATAGATGTCTCCGTTTTGTCTTAAAAAGCCTGCTTCAGAATCACGCCTTGTCAACCCTTCCAGCAGGAGAAATTCCTCAGATTGCATCATGCCTGGAATTCACAAACATCTTGTTTTACTTTCAGTCATTACAGCTCTTTTGGTAAAAATCAAGACTAACAACATCAGTACTTGGTCTTGCTGCCATGAAAAATCATCGCACAAATCCTTCATTTCCATGAAGGAGAATGCAGGCTCCTTTATGAGATTTATTGAGCAGCTTTTGGGTGTGCTTACTACACACAAATACAATGAAATGGCCTAGTTTTTGCCATTCTGTTTATTAAAAGAATGGACAAAATTCAGTTGCAGTGAAGAACAGACTTTTTCCTCATCTAGTTTAGTAGAATTGCACTGGGTAAATTATAAAACATGTTACTCTGTCTTGGCACAACAAAGCCCCAGCTCTAATAGTTATAAGAAACTTCAGTTATGGGCATTTTTTTTTTTCAAAACTGGAACCTGCCTATGGCAATCTGTTTATTATTTCGCATCTTGTGAAAGGTTCCTCAGCTGGGTTCTGAATTTAAGCTCTAATTCCCACAGGTACTCCTAGTCAGAGTCAGAAACCACAGAACCAGCATAAAATCAAAAAGGTCACTAGAATGGAGAATCTTAACTGTTCCTTCCTCAGACCTCAAAAATGGAATTTCTATGAGGTTTCAAAAATTGCTTTAGTTGTTCTGCACATTTCTCTATGTTTTACTGCTAAGCTTTTAGTTCATCTTTTGGTCTAAAAAAGACTATCCCAATATAAAGGTTCTCTTTGTACATCTCAAAATGAAAAATAGACAGTATCTCACTGAGGAGCCTTATATTGCAAGGCTTTTCTGCAAGATTTTGGAACAGCACCTGTATTAAGTGGGAAAGTTTTACTTGTCAATTGCAATGAAAAAGGTCCATAATAAAAGTTACTAGATTCAGTCTCACCTGTAAAGGTCATCTGTAGATCTACAAACTTCTGTGATCCTGCAAACTTGGCTCTTGTTTTGACCTTGCATGGCAAGCTTGAGTTGAATTTTCACAGTGTGTTTATATATGGCTTTGGTAATTACGTACCCTCAATAAGTATTTCAAGATTGCATCTAGATGCATGTAGATCTGTTCAGTAAGAGTTTATCACTGTGTAGTTTTGCACTGTTTAAATACATCATAGGATATGTATTATATATGACTATAATGAAAATTTTCATGTGGTTATATGTATATACTTTTTATTTTTTACCACTGTGTGTAGGTAATAATAACAAAAATTGAAAACTAGGTGGCAGTAATACCCAGCTGTAGAGCCTTCCTATGAGCAATGATGGCATGACTCATAGTGTTCTTAGGAATTCTGAGGGCTCAGCTATTAACAAACAGAAAAAGTACAGGACCAAGTGTTATATGGGTTCATTTGCTTAAAAACACAGTTAGTTAGAGCCAATCCTCTTCTAAAAAGGAATAACAAGGAACACTAAAATGAATATCATAGAAGAACTAATTAATGCAACTCAGCTTGTTTAAATATATATGTTAAAAGCAATTTCCTTCCTACTTGCACCGAGTGACAGAAGAAGGGGAGCTGCGATTACTTCTAAAACTCTTGTTTCTTGTGGTCATGGCCAGGGGCCAGCAAGTATTCTAAAGTCCATAAGCAGATTGCTGTTCCCGTCGATGGTTATATATAGTCTATGGGACGGGTATTCCACTCATGCCAGAGTAAGCTAAAAGTAACACGACTAAAATCAGTGGAATTAATCTGTAGAAGGACTATTATTGGCTCTGATCTCAGGAGTTCATGATGAACATCCTAATTTATTTAGAGGCATAGGCTGAGGCTACAGTCCTAGCAGAATTAGACAACTGTGAGATTTATTGGCTGACTTCATTGTTTAAATGCAATATGCTCTCCTTAGATTCAGACAATTTAATTGCATGTGCAAAGAAGAATGCGATGTCCTTTTCTGGTTAGCTGAACTGCTTGTGTGGCAGGACTGTACAGAAAGGTTTGGGGAGTCCTGCCTCTTGGATGTCGCTCTCTGTCTGCCAGTACTGGAAATATGTAGTATCTGCTTTATTCCCATAAATTCTTTTGTTTGAAACTGGGTCACCTAAATAGTCTCAGAACTGTCTGAGCTGACACAAACTCATCTTACTTCAGCAGATATTGCAGAGATTTGCTCTATATTTGATTTGAATTTGTGTAGCACTGCCTATGACCAAGATCTTTTGATATCTGCTTCTTTTCCAACAAATAGTTCTGTACTTTGCACAATCTTGCTGTACAGTCTTAAACTCAGAATAAGTCAGTGCCATTCCTGCCTGTAATATAATACAAGTCGATGTACTTCCCCTTGTTCTTCAATGAGAAATAATAAATATATTATAACTCCTTCTGTGAAATTATTTTTGGGTCTAGCTAGGATATAACAGTGAGCTCAATGTCAACACTTACTTTTTCTTGCACAGGGGATATTTCACGATCCTATTTCTATTATTACTTCTGCCCTTCTGATTATGATGAGGTCACGACTATCGGTTATTGAGAATAGGGACTCTCTCGCAAGTTATCCAGAGTATTCACAAAATAGCTTTGCCCAAACCCAGCAATAACAGAAAGGCAATTCATCTTACCTGTTGGATTACTTGATAGGTGGTGGGTCCAAGGCACTGACTGACTTGCTAACTGATAACAATAGTAAAGCTTTTCCTTAAAACTAATAGTTATTTTACTTTCTAAACAAGTCTTGTTTTCCAGAGCCTCCGTTTTCATTCTTCCAGACCTGTTCTTTATTTGCATCATAGTGAAGCCTATCAACACAGTTTTTCTAGCGCTTTATGGAAAGTATGATGAGATTATTTGATTTGTATATATTTTTGCATATGTTCAGGTATTTATTATGTTAGGAAACAAATATTAAGTCTCTTGTACCTGAGCCAAACTGATTTTAACCTCTCCCAAACCAGATCTTCTGCAGGGATGGGAGGAGTTTTGATCTACTCCTAAGAACATGGAGAATAGGATATGCTCTGGAGTAATTTACTAATTCTGGGAGTCATGTAAGTAAGCACAACTGGGGCCCAGCATAAATTTGCTGCCTGTCTGGAATATAGGCTCACTTGAGGGATGATTCCCACTCTTGTAGGTATGTAGCCAACTCTATGCACGTCACCTCTGCAGCTGGGAGTTTGCTTATAAGCACCAAAACCATAGATGTGAATTTTTTTCTGTATATATTTTATAGGCTTAGAGTGCTCTTGATGATAGACTACAAGCTTGTTCTTGCTCTCCTGGAGGCTTAGAGGAAAAACTTTTCTGTGCTGCTGGTAGCACAGGGTCAAACTGTGGACTTTTGCCCCAGCAAGATTGCTGTATTCTTCTGATGAACAGAGCTAAGGGCCCATTGGATATGTTCCAATGTTTTAAACTTAAAAAAAAAAAAAATTCTATAGAATTATATTGTCAAGAGTTCCTCTTGCTTCTAGGAATGCAATTTAAAACAAACAAACCAAGCTGTGATAGATATAGCTATCAGCAATACAGAAAAGATCTTAGCAGTTACTTTTATAACATCAGAGATCTGCTGAGGGTAATTAACATGGATTGCCTTAGAATTGTAGCACACTTTACGCTTTACAATCACATCATAAATAGTAGGATATCTGTGATCTCTTTCATGTCTGTGACACTGCTTTTACTTACAAGTGTTAACCAGATGACACTTCTGTCGCTTGATTTATTCTATCAGCCTCTTGAATGCCAAAACTCCTGTTGGTGGAAAAGTTGCCTAAGGAGGGGGAAAAAAAAGAGCACATATAATCTCTGGGTGAGGTTACTGGGTTGTGTTCTCTTCCACACTCTGTGCAATTATAGCTTGCAGAAATTGATGCTACGTTTTCCTGCAGAGGGGGATTGTGGAATGTTGCATAACAAAAGGCAACCGAAGAGAATTCTTTATCCTTTCTGGGAATAGCAGGAAACCAAAAGTAAATCATTAACTTTGAAAACTTGGAAGTGACAATACTATTTCGATCTATATATGCTGAGGGACAAGAATCAATATAAGGATGTAGGAGGGAAGATATTTTTCTGTGCGCTGTTTTCCCAGTTGCCCTGCACAAATTAGTAAAGAAGGGTGTCTCTGTTTCAGGTAGTTGTACATAACTTTGAAGAAAATGAATATATTTTCCTTAAAATGCAACATATATCTTCACTTTTTGAATCTTCTGATGAGTTCAGAAGCTTAACTTACATAGCTGGAAGTCAAAGACTATTTTGCCTTTTATCTCAGTAGGATCAGGATTGAACCCCAGCATCACATTTCCATAGCGGTCACTTGTGCATTACATCAAAAAGAGAAATTAAAGCTTTCCAGCTAAATAACTATTTTTTTTTCTAAACTAGCCCTTTTTTGGCCTTGGTTCTGTGAATATGTATGAACATGTTTTTGTGTTACTCTTCTTTACTGAAGAGCTGCTGCCATCAACCTTGTTTCTTTTCGAAGTGCCGAAAACACGCATGATATTAAAGCACATCTAAAGTTATACAGACCCAAATAAGCCCTGTGTAACTCATTTTCCCTTTTGACTAGATTTATTTATACATGCCTGACGTATCTTTATACCACTAGAACTGTGGTATAAATACACTGTACTGAGATGCACCATATTATGCCTATCTCTTTGACTTTACTGGCATTCTTTGGTGTATAAACACTACAATCTGATCCTGAAAACCTTTCTGACTCCCCCTGGAATCTGGATTTTCAGGCTAGAGGATTGCCTTAAAAAAAGCCCGACAGATAATACTGAGGAAGTCTTCCTTAGGCAATCCATGAAGGAAATGTCTTTTTTTTTTTTTTTTTTTTACATTCAGAATTTATAGGGTTTTTTTACACTTAGATAACAGAATTAACAGTCTCCTTTAGCTCAAATGCCAGTTAAAAGGCTAACCCTTGCAAGAGGTTTAGTGGATTCAAAAGGCTCTAAAGACTCTCTCACAATGATATTTCAACTAGTATGTCATATGTTTTATGACGTTTTCCAACAGAAACATTAGGTGGAACCTATATGAGATCTGGAAACTGATAGAATTTGATCGGATTAGTTACCTTTTTTCAGGTTTCTGTAGGAAAAAAAAAAAAAAAAAGAGGGATATTTCTAGTAAGATGTTCTAAAATTGGTTAAAAAGATCCCCAACACAATAAAATGGAAAATATTCTTTGTTAGACTACAGATTGGCTTAATCCTTACTACAAGCTAACACATTTTTGCTAAAAGAGACACAGTCAAAAAGTCTTTCTAAAACACAGAGTTATGACTTTTTCAGAAACCCGTAAGGACAGAATCAAAATCTCCTTTATCTTCTCATTTCTTGCACCACGAAAAAATTCCTCTCTCCCACCACAATCCAAACACATTCAGATCACCGGTCCCACGCACTCCTAGCATTTTGCTGCTGTATTTTATTTTTTTTTTTTTTTAGTGTGATATGGCCCATTGGAAAGATTCTGTGAGTGTCACATGTCAAACAGATCTACCTCCATGAATATCTCTTTTAGAGGTGGATGAAGTTAGTGAAGGACTCTGCGTTTGGAATATGATGCCCTGCGTACGTGAGCGCATTTGTCAGCAGTGCCTCTTCTGTACCTGCAGCCACGCAAACCTGGCCTTTGGTACCATGAGAGTGCAGCCCCCCAACACAACAAACTGCCGTGACTTTTATTCCTGGGCACCTTTGCTGCTTTGCGGCAGTAGCAGAGGACAGAGCATGGGGTCTGGAACAGCAGGTCTCCACCAGAGCTAATGCAGAAGCGAGTGCCTCTCCTGCTCGCACATTTCTCACCGCTGTTCTTACAGGTGGAAAGGCAGCCTGGGCAGGTTTACCTAGAGCTCATTGCCTTGGAGCGCAAAGGGGTGGGGTGAAAGTAGCCACTGAGCAAAGTTATTGCAATGGTTGTTTTCTGCAGTGTTTCCCCTTTGGTGTCAATTTTCAAATGAAAAATATTTCATGTGCCACCACAAAACGGAGATACTGCGGAGTTACAGAACGTTGCTTTTGAAAGCTGTCATGAAATATATATATGAGGCTATAAAAATGGGGTTTGTATAAACTGCCCTCTTCTAGCAAACATTTCACTTCCTATAATTGTGTGCGCTTTTGTTTGAACTTATCAAATATGTGATTGTTCTCCTTCTCCTTCAGGGAGATAAGAAATCCACCCTCCGGATATGCAGAATGATGTTGTTGTAATCACTCTTCAAAGGTAGATCCACAGTAAACAAATGTTGTTAGCCTGTCGCCTCTGCAGCTTCTTTTGGTGAGCTGCAGAACTTCCAGAAGAAGGCTGGGACTAAGAGGAGAGGAGAAATTTAGCTTAAGAACAAGTAGATAATTTTCCTTTCTTCAGTCCCAGGAAACAACAAAATGTATAGGTCTGTAAAACACTACCTCAAAAAATATTTTTTTTCCCAAGCAGAAAGTATTTTTCCTCAGAATAAATTGACTCTCTAAATTTTGCCAGCATTGCTATAAACTGGCAAGACTGGGAAGCAAAATTGTGCCTAAAGGAAAAGTGCTTGGACCAGACAACACGATGTAACAGCAAGAAGGTTTCAGTGCAGGAGGTACAGAAGAATTTTACTGTTGCAGTTACTCCTGCCAAAATCACATCCCCTCACCGAAGCTGCTATGCTGGCAAAACTTTTAAATGCAGACTATAACTTGCAGCTGTATTTTTTTTTTCTTTTTTTTTTTTTCCTGTCAAGATAAAATTCCTACAAGTGATCAGATCAGCCCTTATGGAACCAAACTCTCCAGCCCCGTTCGGCAGCACTAACCTGCAGCGTTTCTCAGCCTGCCCAGTAAAAGTGTTTCCCCTTTGTCCCGAGGAGACCGTCTCTGAATGACACACCTGACTCTCTCCACTCCAGCCCTTCTGTGTTGAAACTCCTACCAAAGCCATACCGCGCTAACGGAGGTGTGGTCACTTCTTGGACACACAAATTAACAACACAGCCTGCTGCTAGAATGGATGGAAATCTGCCCTTTGATTTTGTACTTACCACCTTAGATTCATATGAGACACCTCTTTAGGCATTGTGAGCTGTGAACAAGAGTGAAATTCCAGGTTTAAAAATTAGAGGTTTGACATGATTCATTGTCACATAGTTTGAATTCTTACCCATATCTGCTCTGATCTGAATTCTGAAACTTCTGAGATTTGCTGATCACTAACATAAGTCTTAATTCATGAGATTGATCTTTAACATCACCCTGGAGGCAAGGTAGTTAGGTGTTGCTTAGGTCGTGGAAGTTAAAACCAGAAGGTGATTCAGATGTTACAGAACTTTCTGCATTACTACTGTGGGAAGAATCATCTTATTTTCTTATATTTTTTCCAATATTTTGAGCTCTTTCTGTCAACAGGAGCTGGAAAAGGGTTGTACAGTTAATCTGAGAGAGGTAAATATTCAATGCTATTGTCAGCGCTTAACAACCTTCAGTCTCGGAAAAGTGCTTGTCTTATTTTATTGCTGTTCATGAAAGCACTTCTGGATGTGCTTAATCTTAGCATACCTAAAGCCACCATTAGTTTAAATGTTTTTCTGAATTTGGGCCTCAGATTTTGCCTCCAATCCCGTTGTGTACATTTTAACCTGTTCCAGGTTTCCAGACTTGAAACAAAGAACCACTTCTTACGGTGTTTCTGCTCTATTTGAAGCAAAGAGGGGGGAGTGACGCTTAAGGATTCACCTTTGCAAAAGGCAAGAAAAGTGCAAAAGTGCAGTCATAAAACTGTGACTGCCTAGGGCTAGTACACATGCAGCACCTGGGAACCACTGCAAGAGAGTAAGAGCCTTCTAGACTGTCATGGTGGCTTTAGTGAGAAGTTGAATTATGAAATATTGTCTTTGAGAAAGAATTTGTGTCTTCCCTGTTTTCTACTCTTCGTCCCAAGAAGTGTTAGGAACATTGAAGTTGTTTACATTTGAAATAAGATCTAACCCAGCAAAGTGTTTAAACAAAACAACACACATCCTTTGAGTTAACCATATACGTATGTATTTTGCAGATTAATTATTTTGCACTTTAATTTTATTATTTATGCTGTACTCTTTGTTACAAATCTTACCTATGACTAAAACCTATCAGCCAATATTAAAGGTCTTGTATTCTGAGTGCCTGTCATTGCCCCTGCCCTCAGATCAAACCAACCCATTCAAAAATGCAAATCCAAGTTGATTTTCCTTGCTTTGAAAACAAAGGCTCAATTGTCGGAATTGTCTGTTATCTAAGCATTTTTGCAGAATGTACATGGATTCATGTGCCTCAGCATAGTGCATCCTTTGTTTGATTTACTTTCAACATTTTTGACGTAGGTGATTTTTTCTTTTCTGTGCTAAGAAAGGTAGTTTCATTTTTCATCACTTCTTTTCCAAAGAATAAAATGTTTGTCTTTGCAAAGTTTTCATTGAATGCTAATCTGTAGCATATTAACTATTGGTTCATTGGAAGGATACCTGGTGACTACAATAGTGAAATACAAGCCTTGTCTGGGTGGAATCTGGGTCTCCTCTCTTTACATTGGTTCAGTTACCTAAAGATCAACGAGTAGGAATCTTGTAAACACTTTCAAAATTGGATCAACATCGGAGCACCCTCGTCAAATTCATTTGCAAAGTATCTAGCCCACCTAAGTCCTGCCCGAGTCAGTGGGAGATGTAGGGTCTCAGCAGGCTATTGCTTTTAAATACTTAGAGATGGATTAAGGAGGCCAAATCTAAACACCGAGATTAAGAATGGTGGGTATTAATTTCATTGTCCCTGATAAAATGAGGCAGTGGGAATTACAGCTGCTATTATGCCACAAGTGTACGGATATTAGAATCTATCTCTTTATGAACACTAAAGTTTTGTAATGTTTGATAGCTTGCTGAAGGTCTCCTGGACTCTAAAAGTCCATAAAATTTCCATTATTGGTATTTCTCTTTCCAGTGGTACCCCTAGAGAGAGAATGCCCTCAAGTAGCTGCATTTTCCACTTGAGTCTACTTTCAGGAAGGAGCATACAGCTACAAATATCCATTCTCAAGGAAATTCCATTGCAAGTTTATAACCTCAGCTGTTGCATTTAAAATTTTCCTAAGAAGCCTTTTGTTTTCTTCTTCTCACTTTCTTCAAATAGCTCATGTCTACTTTTGCAAAATTAGCTTGCATAGACATTTTATTCAATGTGATGGTCTTATCTTCCTTGTATTATAATTCTCACACACAAAAAAAATGAGAAGACAATTTTTTTCATTATAGTAAGAGAATTTTTAAAAACTTAAATTTCATGTGCCCTTTATGATTGAGTTTGTGCTCTCTTGTTTGGCTGACTATTGGCTGATAGAGCGAGAAAAAAGCAGTATATATTAGTAAGTTTAGCTACCATTTTGAATAAAATCTACAGCATCTGGGAATAATTAACTGGAGTGAAAATCAAATTGCCTAGTTATTCTTCAGAAACAATCAGTAAAAAGAATAGAATTAAACTTTGCATCAGTTTGACCTCACAGAGATGTGGGTTCAGTTCCAGGAATCCAACACACAAGTATCTATAGCGCTGTTTCATGCCCGTGTTCTTCTCCTTTTCTCGAAGTGGGAGATCTCTCAGGAACAATCCATGCTCAAAGGGGGTTTCTGGATGCTTCCACCAGTGTAAAAGTGGAGAAGGTTACAGGTGTGCATATTGTACAAAAGCACAGCCAGAAATAATTGTTTGTGGCATCTCAAAATCCATGATCTAGGTACAGTACCTGGCTAGAACTGCCGTAGCCATATTCCCACATGTATTGGTTACATGCCAAATACGTTCTGTGAATTCTACCATCTTCACAGCTGTTAAACTAAGTGAAAATATTTATGTATACCTTTGAGGAATAGGGTTTAGTTTACATAAGATGTAACCCAGAGCTGCAATAGCAAGGATGGATAGCACATTGTTAAGCACAGAAACCACAACCACCAGAATGACTTTCTGTTTTATTTACTGACCTAAACCGCAGGAATTCTTTCATTACTTTCTTTCTATTCATGTAGGTACAGTATCAGGATGGGTGAGCTGTCTCCAGCTAAGCAAATTAACCTCTGGGGAAAAAAACAAAACAAAACAAAGTGCAAGTTAACAGCTGATTTTTGCCCATGAAAATGAGCTCCAGACCCGAGGCTCTTATCTGTGTAAATTAAATGTAACCCCTCAGTGTCAGAAGATAACTCTACTTTGGCCACTTAAGGACAAAAACAAGGATTAAAAACGTGCTAAAGGTCCATACTGCAACACCAGATGAAGTTACCTATTGTATCAGAAATAAATAACAATAATTTTACAAGCTTCTCTGTCCTACATCTCTTACTTGAAATTAGAAGAAACAAAGATTCTAGTGCAATGATTTCTCTCTTTCCTTTCACCGTGCTAGCTTGGAGCTGCCTTTTGCCACTCAAGTTTACTGCTTTCTTGGACTTGAAATTGGTTTCTTCTGAGTGAACTAAAGATTGTACTGACCTAAATGTCACTTGAATTAGTGTATTCTTGTTTCAGTCTTTATTTTTCTCTTGGAGCCACTTCTACCTTAAATTGCCTTGTATTTCAGCGCTTGAAGACAGGGTCACAGTCATGCAAAGAATTCCAATTATGGGATGTTTCAAGTTTGCTTTCAGGATTTTAAGAGAACACAGTTATTCCTGAGCTTATGAAAGAAAATAGCCATATCAGTACTAATAACCATTATTATTACCTAAACCCACTTGCTCAGTGATGTATTCTTCAGCGAAAGTGAGGGGGAGTGACTAGCCAAGCCATAGAAAGAACAGTGTGTAAATCATAGCTGGAGCTGCAGAACTCCTCGACCACGAGTAATTCTGCTGCTGAATTTCATCTTATTTTTCTGATGAACGTTCCTTTCCCTTTGCAGAGACCACAGCTGTCCTGAGTCCAGTTGCATGGCCACATAGCCTCCACACATAATGCTCAGTCTGTCAGCTGCTCCTGAGTGATATATTGCAACAACTCAGTGCACAGTTTTGCTGGTTAGAATCGTGGCTCTCCTGGCACGGCTCTGGACTGTCAGTAGAAAAGCAAAATATTAGTGTCTAGTATCCAGAAATATTCTTCAGGGAGAAGGAGCACCATTATTAAAGTTCACTTTCTATGAGAATAACCAAGCTATTGCATTCTGCTAGCTACATGTCCATGGCAATTTTCCTGGAAAACAAAGGCTAGAGGCATTATTCTAGCATAAGCAGAGCTTTTCTAAGAAGTGGGCTCTGATATTTTGTAGCATAACCTTTAATCCTGGTAGTATTCTGTGCATTCTCTGCTTTTTTGAAATACATTGCTCCTTCTTGCCTTATTCTTGTAGCAAAGCAGTGTCAAGGTTTTCTGGCATTATAGGGAAATATTTGTCTGTGAAAAGAACAGTAGAAAGTAAGGCCAGACTTTTCAAGAGTGGCCAACTTCATCAGGCCACAAAGAAAATCCTGAAGTCTTGGGATTTTGGCAGTGGTGACTAAGGTCCTCTTCCACGATTTTCATCAGCAGAAGCAGCAAGGTGTGAACTTCTGAAGGACAAAACAAAAACGGGGAAAAAAAGTCCAAGGGGGTTTCTGTGTTTCATTTCTGGATACTTCATATTTCACAACTGACAAGTACAATGTGAAAAAGAGAAAATGAGCCCTACAACTCGCCTTTTTAGTAAGATTACCTTCCTTAAAAATACCTTCTATTGACTTTTTGAATAAATCAATTATATAATTTTTAATTGTCATTAAACTTTCAAATAATGGTATGTCCAGTTTCAGGGACATGGAAATGCTCTATGATACACTATTATTCGATAATTCTCTCATAGCTTTTTCTTCTGTTGTCCTTCCTTAGATCAGAAAATTTCACCTATCATACAACCTGTCTGTGAAATAAATAGATAAAATGAGTAGTTTTTACCCCATAGAATACATAGTCTTTTTGTTAAGAGGCTTTTAACAGCTGCTAATAATTTCTTGTGGACACTTTTAAAGAAGAACATTAAACGGAAAATTTAAAGTGAAGATACGCCTGTTTTTATCCTAATATTTTGCTTATAAAGTGCTCTTAAAAATTAGGAAATTGGTTGAAAAATTATCAAATAGCAGAAAGTGATTCAATCTTTTGCATATGGCGATAGAAAATTATTTGCATAAGCTGTTTTGAACAGAAAATGCTGTAATGCTGATAAATCTGGATACATTAGAGGACTTGGCTAGATCTGCGCTTGTTTTAAATTTAATATTTGCCTCAGATTAAGGTCAGAAGGAAGTGGGAGGAAATTGTTCCCTTTAAATGTCCTGTTCCTTAAGGAGTTGGGTGGGTCCAACATCTAACAGTCTAAACTATAAAGTGAAACTCTGTTATGGAATTTGCAGCAAATCCCAAGCTTCATCTAGAAGCTGTGGCTCGTCAAACTCCTAAGTGCAGCATTCAGGGAAATATGATGTTGCAATGCACATTACATCAGTACTACAGATACAGTACCCTTGGTACTGCTGCTGCTTGAAATTGCTGACTTGTAATTTTTCTTCTGGATTGACTGAGTCAGCAAGTTCAGTGTATTTGGCGTCGTTTTATTTCCACAGCAATTCTGCTTTCAAGTGGTTGCAATGAAAATACATCACAACATTTCCTGCATTCCTTAGCAAAAGTCATTGGTTTTAATTTTACTTTTTACTTTGTGTACAGCTGAGACCCCTGGAAAGGAAGAACCCTCTTTACTCATATTTGACAAGCACTAGAGCCTAAATGTTAACAAACACCAGGGCAGTACTTGAGTGGACTAAATACGATAAACAGAAGTAGTTGCAGGGACCTTCCTATCCATTCTTCTTGGTTGTGGGATTTTGCGTGGAATCAACATCCTGCAATCGAGCAACACCTGGTCTTGCTTCATCTCCTTTCAGACTTGAGCTGTGTTATCGAACGTTGATCCTTAAAGGCAGAGAGGAGGGCCTGTGTTCCACCCTACCCAGTCATTTGTAATATAAAGGATGAGGAATGAGGAGGTGAGGGTATGGGAGACCAAAAGAACGTTAGGGTTGCGTACTGCTGACACAGCTGCTATCTTCATCGAGGCACTCAGAGATCCAGACTGGTTGCATGTCCCAGCCATGCCATCAGATCACTGGGGCCTAATGCCACCTTTTCCCTTGGAAAAAGGGAAAAGCAGGAGCTGCACCACAGCACAAACTTGCCTCATGGTCTGGGCGTAGCCTGGAGCGGCACATACTGAGGAGGTCTTGCTAGGGTGCGTGAACATTTGCATTTTGGGTATAGAACTGAAATTTGGGGGAATAAACACAGCTAGGAAAGTCTATGTCTGCAGGAGAGCAGTTGCAGAAAGAGAGATGTCTTGCAAGACCTAGGGAAATGTAAAGGAATGGTGATTTTTTAAATATTAAAAGATTTACAGCAGAGAGAACAGGCTAGGCTTATGAAAGTCACTGCTATTCAAGACACAGACAAAGCACGGCAGCTGTGTGGGAGGAGAAGGATCACACTGGACATGGAGTGGAGGCAGAGGAGGACAGTGAAACAACTAATTGCAGAGAAATGCGGTAGAGCAGAATAGTCTGCCAATCTGCAGAGCTAATATGCCACTGGTCACTGAAGCCTTTTTAAACAATTTTGTTGGTCTTTTTGTAAAGCATATGTGAAAAGTAAACATGCAAATAATACTTGTTTTGTTAGAATAAGAAAGCATTTTAGTTTGGTGTATGTCACAAAAATATTTGAGAATATTCAAGAGTAAGTACAGCCTCAGAAATCATGAAGTTAGTAAGAACAACTGTAGATACCAACGTGAGGGAAAAAGGCTGCATATTCACTTGGCAAAAGATGGGAACATATTTGTAAAGATGGTTTAAAAGCTTCTGGCATACAGCAGAGCATAGACTCGGAGCAAATATATTCCATACATCACTGGAGCCTAACTTACAGGTTGGCAAATGGCCTGCAGGCTTGCGTCGAAGTTTTAAATTTGAACTTTTGCTTGCATATTACGTGTGATTATACAGTTGTTGTCTCACTGCTTTCATGCGTTTTGTGGCTTGTGTGATTTGAGCCTGCATGCTCTGTGCTTTGGGGCTACAAGCAGATCCCCCAAGTCTTATAATTTTTAGTGAAAGCCATGGAGGTCTTCCTATTTAGCAAATAGGCTCAAAGGCTGAGAGCCTGGTGAGTGAAGGATGTTCAGACAGAAGAAATAGGCAGCCTTCAGATTTTGTTTACTTATATGAAATGAGTCTGAATACTCAGGTATCTGATATCTGCCAATCATTTGTAATATTTCAGATGGAAAATGCTTGGCTTAACCATGGTGGATATCACTAGAAAAAAATAAGATTACGTATGCTCCGTGTGTTATATGCAGTTAGTGGAAATCAAAACTTTGTTGAGATAATTTTTGTCTTTGCTTTCATAATGTCAGCTTTCTTGCACATTCCTCTAAAACAGCTGGGGCTCGCCAATTGCCCTTCCCAGAATGGTAGCCCAGGTGGCCCGGAGCTGCAACACAGAAAGAGTGAAGGGAGTTTATGCACCTAAAATTTTTTTCTGCCCACTTGTGATTCCCAGGGAAAGAAAAGAAGACCCACCACGAGGCAGAGGGACTGCGATGTGATTTGACACGTTCCAGGTCTCTTGGCCCCCCAGGAGATCAGGAAGCTAGAACAGTAACATTCTTTTTTCCTTCTTATTGTTATCTTCTGTGTTTCTGTGTGAAATACTGGATAAGGTTTGGGTCACAAGGTGGGAAAAGAGCTCTCGAACATATTCCTTTAGTGGGAGCTAGATGGCGCCGTGGGCTAATGCTCCAGACTCTCATCTGGGGATGTTCTGGGGCAAACCCAGTTTGGCCAGGTAACAACTTGGCAATTAGTCTGCCTGTGGGAATTTAGGTCTAGATCAACGGAAGTATTCAATTCTTAAATCCTCCTGAGATCTCAGTGTCCCCTGGACATCAGTAAGAACTCATAGCTGCAATGGGGCCACGGTCCTCACCAGGCACCAGCACCTGCTGCAAGAGGAGCTGCTTGACGGTGGGCTCTGAAAGGAGAGGTGACTCAGACGGCAGAAATCCTGCACTTGCCTTAATGTACCCAGATGGAGAAAAGTACAGCTGCTGGCGCTGCACCTGAGCTTAATCTCTGCTTATCAGCCATAAAAGTCTTCTGTTTTGGTTTTTTTTTTTTTTTGTGATCACTTACATTAAGAAAAAGCAAAAGTAAGAAGCCAACAGCCTGTAATTCCTCTGGCAACACCGAGATGTATTTCCAGTTTTTCAGGCTATTTCTGTGGTGGTGCTGTTAAAGGATACTCGCCTGGAATCATCCAAACTTTCCACTGAACTACTAAAAAAAAAAAAAAAGTAAAGCACAATAGAATAAACTGGAAAGCCCATCTCTGCGCACAAATGTCAGCACACTGTTGGGCATGGGATTTGTATTCAGACAAAGTCTTGCTCTTTCTTTTTGTGGGAAAGATTTTTAAAAACAAATGGCTTATAAAACAATGCAAAGAGACCGGGGAAGACCACTGAATTGTGAAAAACTGAAAACTCAAAGAGCACCATGTGAGAACTTAAAGAGCAGTCACTGACGGGAGCAGCCACAGGACAATTTGGAAGATGATCAGTGGGGACTGGAAACCACTTCATGGGGGTTACGTATCCAGCTCAAGCAGATACACTGGGTTGTTCCGTGGCCGGTATGGAGCAAATTCAGCGATAACCAGCTTTCAAACTCTCCAACCCCCAGACCTGCATCACCATCGTTGGCCCAGCTGTTAGCAGAAAGATGGATGGTGAACTGGCCTAGGCAGTGAGTTATCCTTTGCCCTCTGGAAAGGTTGAAACACGGCGACACCCTCACCAGTCTGAGCTGTGTGGATATACGAAAGGCCTCGATATTCACTGGAAATGACAGGTGGGGGGTCCAGACTGGGGGTTTGTCAGCCTTCCTCTCTGTGGCACCCAGCACAGTTTATGACTAGAAGTGCCACTGGTGGCACAGGGGAGGTGAGGTGGGAGAGCTGGACCCCAGGCTGCTCTGCCCCTCGGGGTCTCTTCCTGCCTTTTTTCCCCATTTCAAATGCAGGCCGCTCTGCTCAGCGGTCAGCAGGCAAGGGCTCTGCTCCACCGTGTGCTGCCCTGACACAAACAAATGCTTTCAACCTACTAAAAAAAAAGACAGAAAAATAATATAGCTTAGAGAAAGTACCTTGGGAAGAAGCTCCTGAGGTTTATTCCAGCAAAGAAAGAAGGTGTGTATGTCTCTTTGCTGACCGCGTGAGGGGCAGGACTGAGGGGACAGACGTTCATTATGGGGCACATTCTTAAAGCTTTACTTCTTCCTATTTTTTCCCTGACACTTGCTGTTTTATACTCTCTGGCAACCAGCAGAGCTCCACTGATGCTGACTTGCAGAGCCCATAGAGATACTAAGGAAATATTTTTCCTAGCAACAAGCGGCACATGAAAACACGAAGAAACACTTCCCCTGCTCATATTTCCCTTCAGTTTTTTCGGTCATCTGCTGCTGAGATAAGAGCTGCGCGGTGAAACCTGCTGCTAGCTTGTGTTTCGCAAGGCAATCTGGAATAGAGGAACACGTTAAAGCTTTGCCACTGTCATCAGCAGGCGCAGAAGCCTGTGTGAAATCACGGTGGTGTGGTGCAGAGCGGGCGTGCTGCCTGCCATGCCGCCCGCCATGCTGCCCGCCGTGCTGCCTGGCCTCGGTGCTGCTGGGTGACCTCCATGCTGGTTCTGAGGTACCCTCGAGTGGCTCTTCAGCCAGGGAAGACGAAGAAGTGTACGACATTGCCTTAAGATGGTGGCTGCACCCAGGCCTGGTCGTACAGTGCATAAATAAATGAAATGATGCCATCTGAGGCAGGTCTCTCGCGAGTGCTGCCCGAGGTGCTTGTTCCCACAGACCCTGTCTCGGGTGAGGCTGTTAAATGTTTCTCTAATGAAAAAGCAGCAATTAATGAGGACTAAAGGTGAGCACTCCTGAGTGTCAGGGGTGGGTGGGAGCCCTCGCCACCATTAGGTTGCATAGGCAGGAGCTCCACCAGTGCCTTTCTGAGGGAGATGGAGGAGGTGTGGTGGCGGCCCGTGCCCCTAGGGCTCCCAAGGAGGACCCTGCTGGGCCCCCCTGGCCAACGGGCAGGGGTCCACAGGCACTGTGGCCACACACAGGCAAGGTGCCATGGCGTGCCACTCAACGATGAGAGGTACTGTTGTGCAGCCGTGTCCCTGAGGTGGGTCTCATGGCTAGGCCTGGGCAGGGAGAGGGATGCCCACTGTTGAGAGGAGAGAGGAAGGGGTCGGCAGCAGACCAGTGGGAGCTGGTTGTGGCCCTTTCAACCAAATGTGGTCACTGGAAGCAGGTTTGAGTCCCAGAGGAAACACATGAAGAACGGACACACCATTTCTTTCCAATTCATGCCTTTGAAAACCTGAGATGGCGCTTCATCCTGGACATGGCAGTATTTTCTGTTTTCTGCCTGCTAATTGTAGTGCTAAAGTGTTAACATTATTTAAACTAAAGTTTAGTTTTCTGGGATTGAATTATGAGCCATGTGGGGGCAATGACTGGTACTTGTGTCTGCTTGTGAGTAACTCCCCCTTCTTTTCTGTCCTTGCTCAGCCATGCTGAAACAGCATTTGCGGATGCGAGGGCAGTGGCCGCAGCAGAAAGGCTTTGTCAACACCAGCAAATCACTGTCTCTGCCTCTGCAAGGTCAGCTTCTGAAGGCAACGTGTCCGAGACCACGGCTCCACAACTGGTGAGGAACATGAATTGTCAGGGAGTGTTTAGAAATTACACAGTATTAGTGGGTAAAGCGAAAGTGTTCTCATGGTAGAGCCAACCTCTGAATTTGAGGGCAGCCTTGCACCCACAGGGTGAATATTTTGTGAATAACTTCAGTGGGGTTAGGATGAAGCCCAGGAGGTTCTTACTCTTAACTTGATGGGCTTCTGACAAAAAGAATATCTGCAGAACATGTTCCTATTTAATCAATGTGTTTCCTGAATTTGTCCTCTAGTATTTTAGAAGAATTTATCCTTTGTAAAAGCTCAATATAGCAAACTGAAAAGCTTTTTCTGCAGTGGTACACTTAACTTCAGTAGCTGTTTGTAAATAGTTTGCATAAAGACAGGAGCAGATTTGTAAAACTGGTTAGAAAGCTGCACGTAGGCAACAGAATACACACTCAAGGCAGACATACATGTCCCAAGACAAGAAACTATCTTGCAGCCTTAAACTGGAAATCAAAATCTTATGTTTTACCTGAACCTATATGTCTATGTTACAGTTCCTACAAACTCTGCTTAGTACTTCCATGGTTCCTGTGTGTTGAGCTGGAGCTGGTTTTTTCACAGTGAAGCTGCAAATAGTCCCCAATTACGATGATTTAGTAAACCTTAAAAGAAAACTGAATTGTGAAGGATAAAGTTTTAAAAATAATCCCTCAGGGTTTTTTTTAGCTGAACTTGAACTCTTAAGGGGTTTCAGATTTGCCAGTAACTAGTTATAATTTATCCGGGAATTGTATTACAGCGAACATCCTAATATGAAAGGACCAGATAGAAGACCTAAAGGCTCTATTGTGTGAGGAAGGCCATATTTTCTGTTTTATCCTTCGCTTTGGAGAGGAAAACAATGTGAGGAAATGGTGTGTTGATCAGTATGTTGTACACATAATTTTCTATAGAATCAGAGATACAGGGCAATTGCCTTCTATCAACTCAAATGATGTACTGGGGGTACATTGGTAAGGTACGTGCCCTGATCCATACAGTGCTCAATGGTTTAGTATTTATTTTCTGAGCTGTTGCTGAAAGATTCTAAATATAAGTCAGAGTAAATTCAGAAGTATGTATTTATTTCAAGACAGAAGTGGAAACATCCCCTCCTTGCAGCTAATAATAGGATCGACATTGTTAAACAATTAAATTGAAAAATATTAATAATAGGTGTTTCATGCATGTTAAACAAAACTTCAGTAAGCGCTCTGTTTTATTGTTTAACTGTATGTATGAGTCATAAGGAAAGTGTTAATGTTCAAGATCGGATATGAATCATGGATATGTGAACAATCTTCCAAGGCCAGCACTAACACCCCAAACACATTTATTCTTTGTAGTTAGTCAGCTCTGCACTTGGAAACTGAAAGTGTAATCAAAGTGAGAGTTTGTTTATTAACTAGCGGATGCTGTGCATCTGATTTACACAGATTGATAATGGGCGGTGAAAAATACAGAAAAAAGCTGGTAATGCATGGAGCTCTGTGTCCCTGGGGTACAAATCACAAAAGGAACCTGAGCAGCAGTAGCACTAGCCATTAAATGCTGAAAGCATTCAGTGACTTTAAAAGGAAATCCCATATTCATGAAGGGAATCCATATGGCACCCTATTTGTGAGGGGAGGTGCCCCATTCTCTTAAAAGCTGACTTGAAGCATTTATTGTTTTGACTGCTTTAGCATTAGGCTGGGAGTATTCACTTCAAGGGGAGCAAACAAAAAAAGTGAAATGCACAGGAGTAACTTGGTTGTTATTATATATTGCACACATATATATTGTATATATAAGTATGTATGTTATTATATATTGGAATTACTGAACTACAAGCTCTTTGTGCTGGATGTATTTGGGCATACCAAGGTAATCAAGTTCTTTCTAGAAAGTAATCTCACCTGGTAATTATTCCAATCATTGTTAATAAGCATGCTCCTAATTGCCTCCTCTCTGTAAAGCTATAGAGTGAAAGACAAGTTGAGTTGCTTGTTGAGGAGGGACAGAGGTAACTGCTAGGATTTGCACTCAGTATTACAGGCTAAGAAAAGTTTCTGAGTGATAGCTGTAATTTAGGGGAGATCTGTGGAAATCTCCTTCAGCCTCTGATACTGCCTGACCTGAAAAAAAAGGGTTTTTTTGTCTGTTTTCCCGACTGTGAAATGGATCCCAAAAAGCATTAGGTCAAGCTGCCTATAGCCTGATGTGCAATCCCTCCTTTACCCAGTGGATTCTTATTGAATTTTAGTTATGCTGGGAGTGTGTGATCTATCCCACTATAGCATACAGCGTGGAACTGCTTGGGGATAGGACTGAATCAGTGTGGCTTTGGCAAAGGTATGTGCTTGTTTATCTAGCTCCATGTTGGTGTTTCATAATTTTAAAATATACTTTTGACAATAACAAAAGTTTCATGTTTCTGGGTATCTGCGGCTAATGTAACATTACCAGTCTAATCTTGTAAGATCATAAAAGTCTAAGTATTAAGGATATTAAAAAGAAGCAAAAAGTAGTTTCAACAGCTTTACAAGGCTTTGACTGACCCTGCATTTTGGATGGAGAACTCCTGGCCCTCTACTCCTACCCCTAAACCTCGCTTACAGATAGAAAGTGACATATATTCGCAAAATGTGTTCATACACAAACTGTTCTGCTTGAGAGCTTGAATAACTGTTTTTGCCACACACTGAAATATGACTTGTGCTCTCAGGTGACAGGATGCTTGGGGTCGCAACTGGCACACTTGGACTTTTTTGGAGACTGCTGCAGGCCACCTCCATGTTGCCCCATGGCTTGGGACTTGCCTTCAAAATTTTGTGTAGAAAAGTGGAAATTTTTTGACTTAAAGGAGGGAATGGTTAGTGCGCTACTCAAAGGCTATTCAATTAAAGTGAGATTTGGTGGTGTCTGACCAAGCAGAAACACATTTAAAGTACAAGTCAACAGTTATTTAACATGTAAATTTCATTTTCCAGCAGCTTCCTAGTCTGTCCAGTTCCTCGAAAACAAAATTTTCTTTCTAATGTGTTAACATTCCCATGTTTAAATCCAGGCAGTTGCACAAAGTTTACAATAACAGAACCAAATATATAAAAAATTAAAACCAGTTCATTTTGCTATTTTGGTCTGGCTTAATAGTCTGACTGCAGACCTGTGTCTTTTTTGAGTGGGGCCAGACCTATCACTGCTATTTTCTGACACAGGAACATAAATCGATATTTGAATAGGAATGCTTCCTCCCTCAGCCTGTGTTGATTTCTTTGTGTTTCTAAGTGGTATGTCCCATCTGCTCTGTTTAAGCAGAAGTAGGAAACTTCTAAAATACAAGCAAATCAAACGCTTTGCACATTATTGAATTTAGCTTTTTTAGATTTTCTGGCACCATATAGGTCTCATCTTCCTTGTGCATTTTCAGTTAGAGTACAAAGACAACTGCACAAACTAACGACCTGTTGTTGCTTTATAGCAAAGTACTTTATGGAGGCAGAAATAAAAAGTGTATATTCAAATGTATTAGAATTTAACACCTTGTTGCAGATACCTGGATCTGTCTGTCTTGCTATTCTGGCAACATTTATTTTATTGTTTGGTATCAAATGGTATCTCTGAATGACAATATCTGTAGATGTATATAGATATCTCCAACTAGGTTGCAGGTATGTGTTGTGGCAGAGGAAGATGAGTTCAAAGAGCAGTTCCATTGCAACCTAGTGTGAGCTGATTCCTCTTTCTCTCTCACTTTTATGTTTGGTACTGTCTGGTGTGAGAACTGCCCAAAATAAAGGGACCTCCCTGCAGTGCAGAGCTATTTGAATTACTCTTAATGCCTCTCCTTGTGCTTGATGGTGAAACACGCCCAGAAAAAGGGATGGAGCTGATGCATTATTGCTCTGTTGGTGTTGTAGTTTAACTCAGCCTGAATGCTGTGCAGTCCATATCCATAATTTAGGATGCAGTCTAGTGGTTTTCCTTATTTGTGGTTTTAGCAGTAGGTCAGATTTATTCAATATCTTTCCCAGTAGAAGATTAAGTTTGTCTGCCATTTCTCGTCTACAGAGTCTTTCTGACTTCTGCCTGCCTTCAGCAGGGTCAGCTAGCAAAGCTTGCCGCCTTCTCAAGGTTGAAAACTTAAACTTTGCTGCCATACATTGTCTGCGGGTTAAATAATGACTGTGCTGAGCTGATTAACAGAGAACATTCAGTTTCCTTATTGCTGATGAAAGGGCTGGAATACGTGTCCAAATCCCATTAGTGGAAATCTAGTCACTGCTCAACTATGCAAGATTTTTCAGAAATCATGTAGCAAAAATGTACAAATATAAGGTATGAAAGAAGAAAAAAGAACTAATTTTTACAAGCTGTTTCTGCACAATTGCAGTGCCATAATCTTTGCTGGTACCACGTCAAATAATTGTTACTTAACATTTTGTAGTTTGAAGGCACACGCAGCACCTATATAATGTAGTAGTTACACATCTTAACAGTCTCCAGACTCTTAAGCCAATATACCTGAAAAAAACCAGACCAGCCGCCAAGCTCTCAGTGATGGGACTATGAATGAAGGCAAATTAACAATGGTCTCTTCTGATTTGCTCTTTTTAGGTGCATGTATTTAGTGGAGTTCAGCTGCTTATAGGAGTTGTTGAGCACCTGACTTTATCAGACGCTACCCTCTTGAGAGAACAGAATGAAATGTCCTTTTTTTTTTTTTTTTCTCCTGTACCTACTGAAAGATCCCATGTGACTAATTCATTCAGTCCTAAAGGAGTGCTGAACCCTTGTTCTTCATAGTGGTTATCCAGGAAGAGGAGGAAGGATTGTCCTGTTGTGAATGCTCTTAAGGCTGCTCCAGCCAGTTTATAACCTCTTCATTGCTGTATCAAGACCTCAGGGTTGGGGCCCTGGATTAGAAATGTGTGGGGTTTTTTTTTTCAAGAAATACAAACATTACTGTTTGTTTATTAGGGGATATTTAATATTTAATTACCAAGAGGCTATCAATGAATTCCTTTAGTCTGAGAAAAAAAATAGAGGACAGAATTAAGTACAAATTAGTAGCCACAGAAAAGATACTTGGTTGAGTTTAAGCTTTTGTATGCTGTTCTCAGCACACAGCAAGGAAAAAATGCACATCAGAGGAATTTATTGTCTAGTTAAGTTAAAAGCTGTCCACAACGTGCTGATTACAAAGTCCACTGAACATGTACTGGCAAGGGGTTGTAGGCATGAAAATAAATATATTAATAACTCCATATTCTATTTCTTCAAATGACCTTTATTCTGATGGTAACATTTTATGGATCACTTTCATTTGCTAAATAAACTTCTTCCTAGAAATAAGACTGGGATAACTTTGCTCTTATATGACTAAATTGCTTCTGTGTTCTAATATGTCAGCTTCGAGAGTTGTACGTTGTAGACCAATGGCTCTTTCAGAAAACATTTTATTCTGAAAGAAAAGACGTACAATAGGAGAAAACAATGCATCCACCAAAAGTTACTGCACTGCTTATCAAGTAGGGAGTGTGGGGCCAACGACAGACCAGAAGGGAGATTGTGTAAAGCTCCTTTGTTCCATGAGGAGTCTTCCTCAATAGTGGGAATGCTTCAGTCAGCCTCTAAACTGTAACAACAGTGACAACATCAAGAAATAGAATTAAGATGGAAAATTGGTTGTATATTTTATTCCTGTCCCCCCAATGCCCACTTTCTGGCAAGAAAAACACTAACTGGCATTCAGCCAGAATATTTTAAATATTGGAAGTAGCACACTGGGTTCATACTCCCATAGTTCCTTGAAGTTGATACCTTTCATTGGGGTATTGATAATCACTTTTTTGTTTGCTTCTTCTGTGTTAGCAGCTCTGTGGTTTGAGTGGCTGTTTGTACAGTTTTATTAACACATGCCACTAGCCTGTCATTGTGGACAATTATTTCATATTCATGTACTTTTATTATCATCACTCCTTTACAGCCTACTTGTCAGTTTTTAGGTGGGTACATGTACTACGCTGAACTGCAGAGAGGTATTAGTGCTAGGAAACACTCATAGACACTTAATAGCTTAGAATAGTTTATAGTGGCAGGTGTGAGAGATAACAGTGTCATATTTACTGGTATATGAGATTCTAGTGAGAGCCATAAAATCTGACCTAGGGCATCAGAACAGCAAGTAACTTTTTATCTTTTATTTTTATGCTTGATACATCTAACATTGTAATATTTTTGAAGTACATTTGTCTGCCTTCTGCATTTACTGTCTTCAGATTTGCCCAGTCACAACATCCACCCCCTTAAAACCAGAAATGCAGAGTAACTGCTGATTACTCTGAGTAGGACATAGGAAAAAAAAACCCAAAACATACAAATATTGTGATAGCAGTTTAGAATGCATTTGGATCCAACCTGTTCGTCTTAAACACAGAAACATCTTTGGACAAGGTCTATGATAAATTAAAGAGTTCAAAACTATTCCAGCATAGGGGCTTGTCCAAATTGGAGAACTGGAAGTGTCTGACGGTTGTTCTAATTACAGCTGGGGGAGTCTAATGTGTTCAGAAAAACCTCAAGTAGTTAAATTCAGGACAACTCTATTTCCTTTGACTGAAATTAGGGACGATATTAGGGCCTTATAATGATAGATGCAGTTCCTGAACAGGATTTCCACCCGTCCTTTCCCAAAATTGAAAGAGGTTTTTAACAAATGCTCTGGTTTTGGCTCATTTCTGTTGGAAAGGGCACCTTACAAGGTTTGTTGTCTTTGAGTTCTTTCTTGTCTCACTGGAAAACATTTACAAGGCACACTTCCTCAGTTTGGTACTTGAAACTGCAAAGGCAAGAGTTTTATTCCACAAATAGCATGGGTCCAGTCCCTCATTCCCCAGGTTGGGTAGATGTTATTTGTCATGACTCTTTAGAAATTTTTAGGCAGCCAGGCACCTGTATGTTTGAAAGGAGCAGAGCAGATGCCTCTACTTTTTGTGGTTGTTCCATTCAGGTTATTTCCTCATTACACCAAGACTGTGCTGGCTCAAACCTGTCATTGTGTTAAACAGAACATGTAATGATCCATTTAAAATATAACACATTTATCACTTGGCTCAGGTCAAAGTTGCATGGCTTCAAAGGCTCTAATTAAATTGTGATGATGTAGAATGCTGCCTTTATCTATATAGGTTACAGAGTGATAGCTGGGTGGTTTGTTTTGTTTTTTTAAAACCTATTGAGTTCAATATTGCAAAACTTTTGTAAGATGTTTCCCATCATTGCTGTTGAACAAAGTGCTAAAATAAATCTAGATTTCCCCATTAGATTCTTTCCTAGCTAGAAACACTTAGCATATACACTTTTCTGTTTAGCTGTGTCATGGTACTACTGTTCTTCCTTGCTGTCTCAGTCTTCTGCCTCCCTCATTTGCTGTTCAAGTTCCCATAGCTTCATTTCTCTGACTTTATCATAGAATCATAGAATGGTTTGGATTGGAAGGGATCTTAGAGATCATCTAGTTCTAATCCCCCTGCTATGGGCAGGGATACCTTCCACTAGACCAGGTTGCCCAAAGCTTCATCCAGCCATGATGGACTGCCATGACTTCTCAGATGATATGATGGATAGTGGCTTAGAAACTTCATCTGCCTGTTTCCTGAGGACCTGTGGATGGATCACATCAGGTCCCAAGGACTGTGCACCTTCTGATTCTTTAGGTGGTCTCAAACCTTATCTTCTCCTACAGTGGGCGGTTCTTCATTTTCCCAGTCCCTGCCTTTGCCTTCTGTGATTTGGGCAGCATGGCTCGAGCCCTTTCCAGTGAAGACTGAGGCAAAAAAGTCATTGGGTACCTCAGCCTTCTCCATATCCTGGGTAACCAGGTGCCCCTTTCCTTTTTCTACTTGATTTCATACTCTGCTATTGTCTTAGTGTCAATGAAACTCTCCTGAATATAAAGGGACACTCTCTTTTTCTCCTATTGGTTTTCCTTTATGAATAGCCAGGACCATATGTTCCATTTGTCTATGATCAATGAATCACCATTTGCTTCAGATTACCTTGTAAAAAGACGTATTCATTTAAGTCTTG